>NW_007736182.1:43363-56316 GCF_000696425.1 Galeopterus variegatus | reverse complement strand
AAAAGTATTTTTCCAGTGTATGTATTTTAACTAGAAGTAGCCAATTTTTGCATAACAATAAGTTGAAAATAAGACAAAGCATATGTAGCTGAAGGCAAACTAGCAAATACATGTAATGAAGTGAATTTTAATAATGCTTTCTTGCCATATAAGTAAATAATATATCATTTTATTATACATATATCATCTTTACCTTTTTTATGTATTTAGATGCTTCTTGAAAAAAAACTGTGTGAGAATTTACTTTTCCCTTTTCATCTTTTTGACCTTCCACCATTTTTCATATTTATCATACCAAGAACTGAAGATTCATGTTAACCTTTAAATAACTGCTTTGCACTTAGCATGTAAGGGCATGCATTTAGCTGAACCACTTACTATATTCACTTTGTACAATGTCTTTTATGATAAGTAGTCTTAAACTTTATTCTTATAAATAAAAACCAGGGAAAATTTGTGTTGACATATAAAAGAACTGTGGAGGCTTTTCCCAAAGGCCTTTTAAAAAATAAGACTTCAAGTGTATATTTTACTTGTCAAACTAATGACAGCTTGTGATTCTTCAAGTTATTCTGCTTTTCTTTGTGTCAACTTCCTAACTGCTTTGCATTTCATTGCAATCTGTCTAGAAACCCAATGCAAGGGTTAATATCTAAAACAAGTAATCTTACATTCAAGAACCTACTTTTAAAATAATTAATTTTAAGTGGAAAGGCACACTTTGTACAAGTACTCACTTTGTGAAATTTCCATAAAACAAGGTGTATGCTGTATACTGAATTAAAGAACTCTGTAACTATGAATCAAAGTATTCATGAAAAAATAACTAAATGATCATAATACTTAAGGATCCACTTAAAAATTCACAGTGCTACATGTCATTAAACATTCTGAGAGAGTGAAGTGCTCTAAAGAGCACATTTTCTTACGGAGAACATGGAAGCAATATTAAACAGCTTTTTATTTTTCCAATTTTTTAAATATTTGCTTATTTATTTAGGCCTGATCTGGTCTCTATAGAGACAACACCCTTGGAACTTCATAATATTTCTCCAGTTTTGTTACTGAGAAATCAGCTCAGGAAATTAGCATAATTATCTGAAGTCAATACAATATAATTTGGTGCCAATACAAGCAATACCTGCCTAATGATCAAGAATAACAGGTCTGGTGTCTCTATCCAGTTGTTTGGGCTTTTTTTTTTTTCTTTTACAACAGATATTAAGTCAACATTTATCCTAGTACTAACTATAAACTAATGGCTAAAGAAAAGCTTTAGTCACTGTGGGATCATTAGATTTGCCAATTAATTTGTTCAAGATATATTTGTAAAGAATATTTACAGTGAAGGAAGAGAAGGCAGTGAGAAAATGAGAATAGAGCTGAAATACAAGCAATGGATATAATGTGCCTCTGCCCATCTGGGACTTTTATTCTTCCCTGGATGTTGACCTCATAATTATTCTTTGTTGTTAGCACTATTGCACTAAAATAGATAAGAAATTAATAGAAATAGAAAACATATAAAATGAAGTGTATCAACAAAACTAAGTGTTGGTTCTTTAAAAATAGTGATAGACCCTTGATAAAGCAAAAATAATAAACCTCTGGTGACATAAACTATAGAATAAATAATAAACACCTAAGGAAACAAATCAAGAAAAATATAATGCACAAATAGCCAAAGTCAAAGGGAAATGGTGTAATCACTACAAATCTCACAAAAGTTAAGAGGATAATAAAGACTTTTTTTTTTATAAAACCATATGACTAAAATATGAAAACTTTAGAAAAAATAAATTCCTGGAAAATTTAATTTTCTAAAACAAACGTAAGAAGAAATAGAAGACCTAAGTAGTCCTATAACAAAGTAATCGATCTATAATTAATAATCTTTCTTCAAACAAAGCTCTTCATTCATAAGATTCCCTACAAAATTTTACAATACATTTAAGAAATAATACCAAATTTATGCAAACATTTTCATAAAATAGGAAAAGATGTAACACTTCACAGCACATTTTATGAGGACAGCATAATTTTGACACAAACCCTGACAAAACATTATAAGAAAAGAATATGTTAGGCCAGTTACACATGAATACAGATATGAAGTACTACAATATACATGTATATATGTAATATTATAAATATATATTGATTTTTTATATTTATTCCATGAATGCAGGTTTGGTTTAACTATAAAAATCAATCAGTGTAACTCAACACATTAACAGAATGAGAAAAAAAGCACATAATCATTATAATAGATGTGTAGAAAACATTTGGTAAAATACAACATCTGTTCATAATAAAAATACCTTAGAAAACGTGGAAGAAAAGGGAACTTTCTTAATGTGGTGAAAGGCATCTACAAAAACCTCACAGCTCTACTTGATGAATATTTGAAGTGGTGAAATGGAAATGGTGGAGTGTTAAAAATTTTCACTTTGGTATTAGGAGTAAGACAAGAATACCCACTATTGCCACTGCTATAGCCTGAACAATTGTCCCCTCCAAAACTCATGTGGGAGCTTTATCACCAATGTGGCTGTGTTGACAAGTGGGGCCTTTGGGAGTTGGTTGGATGATGAAGGCTATACCCTCATGAATTGATTAATCCATTTGTGGATAAGTAGACTTATAAATCAATGAGTAAATGGATTATCATGGAAGGGGCACTAGTAGCTTTATAAAGAGAGAAAATGAGCACCTTAACATGAGCTCAGCCCTCTTACTTATTTTTTTTTTAATTTTTATTTTGTCAATATACAATGTAGTTGGTTATTATGGCCCATCACCGAAACCTCCCTCCCTCCTCTAGCTACTCTACCTAGGGACTCTGCAGACAGTTCCAACCAAGAAGCTCTCACCAACTGTGTCTCTTGACCTTGGACTTCCCAGCCTCCAAAACTCTAATAACTTTTGTTTCTTTATAAATTACCCAGTTTCAGGTATTAAGTTATAAGCAACAGAAAATTGACTATTACAGCCACTTCTTTAAAAGTATTTTAAGTGTTTACTGGAGATCCTAGACAGAAAATAAGACATGAAAAGAAATAAAAGGTATAGAATTGAAAAGGAAAAAAAAAATAATACTATCATTATTTATAGATGGTATAATTGGGCACAAAGAAAATTTGGAATAATCATAATATTAATTATTGACTTTAACAAGTTTGTTAGATACCCAATTAATATATAATGTTCACTTGAATTTCTATGCATCTTGAAACAAACAGAAAATTATTTAAAATAACAATATTTATGATAGATTAAAATTTAATACATTGGAATAAAACTTACAAAAGACATACATGAGTTAAAATATTATGGAGAGAAATTTAAAAGGACATATAAACAGAGAAATATACAATGTTCAGTTTTCCCAAGTTGATATGTAAAAATTCAATAAAATTGGTATAAAATTCCTGCTAGATTTTTAAGACCTGAAAAATTGATTCTAAAATTTATATGGAAATGCAGGGTCCTAAAATAACTAAAAAACTTTTGAAGAATATGGTGTGAAAACTTCTTTACAGGAAAGCATGTATAAAGGTAGAATAATTAGTGCATTATGGTGTGCTCATAAAGATAGGCAAATAAACCTAAGAGACAGAATAAAGATCCCAGAAACAGATACACACATGTATGAGTACATAATTTACAGCAAAGATGGCACTGCAGAACAGTGTAGAAAGGAGAAAGGAGATCACTTTCCATACATAAAAATCAGTAAAACATGACACACACCATATACTTTGCATGATAGTTGATTCCAGGTGGATTTTATTGCACATCTAAATGTGAAAACCACAACAGTAAACCTCCTGGATTGACCTAGAATATAATATAATGAATGATTTTACATATCTGTGGGAAACAGCAGTATATATTGATAACTGTGTGCAGTTAAAATAATTAGTATATTCAACATTACACAATGCACTTCCATTCAACAAAAGACACCATTAAGAGACGGGAAAGGGTGAACCACAGAGTAGAAGTTATTTGCAACACATTAAACTAACAAAGTACTAATACACAGAATATATTTTTTAAACCCTGCCAATTCATAAGAAAAACAAAGACACCATTAAGAGACGGGAAAGGGTGAACCACAGAGTAGAAGTTATTTGCAACACATAAAACTAACAAAGTACTAATACACAGAATATATTTTTTAAACCCTGCCAATTCATAAGAAAAAAGCAACAGCAAAACTGTCAAGACACTTGAATATAAAGTTCGCAAGAGGAAAGGAGCCAATTAGCATATGAATAAATCCTCAACTTTCTAAGATATCAGGCAAATCCAAATTAAATGTTCAACTAGATACCACTAGATGCTAGGTTGTATGCTACTACATGCATAACAGAGTGGCTAAAATTGAAAAAGACTGACAATACCAAATGTTGTGGTATAGACTGAATGTTTATGTCTTCCCCAAATTTATATGCTAAAGTCCTAACTCCTAATGTAATTTGGTGATGGGGACTTTAGGAGGTAATTAGAGTTAGATGAGGTCATAAGAGTGAGGCCCTCATGACGGTATCAGTGCCCTACAAGAAATGGCAACAGAGAGCTCACTTGCATGCATTTGCTCACTCTCTCACTCTCTCTGTCTCTTGTGTGTGTGATGCACCATTCAGACACAAAAAAGAGGTCATGTGAACACAGTGATATGGCAGCCACTTAGAAGCCAGGAGAAGAGTCTTCAAAATGAAACCTACCTTGTTAGCACCTTGATCTTGGACTTTCCAGCCTCCAAAACTGAGAAATAAATTTTTGGTTGCCTAAGCTGGCTGAGATGATTGGCAAATACCAAGGATGCTGCATATACAAAGTGTTGACAATACCAAGAAAATGAAGTAACTGGACCTTTCACACCTGCTGATAATGGTGTAAATTAATCATTATTTACTAAAGCTATGCATATGCCTACCCCATGAATGAATAACCCACCATTCATCCCTTTCAGGAATTCCACACATATGTGAATCTAAGAATTTTACATATATGCATCCAATAATATGGGCATATATGTATAAATTGTATACATATTGAGAGACATATACAAGAATGAGGATTGCATTATTTGTAATAGGAAAAAATTCAAATATCTGTCAATTGTGTGTGTACACACACACACACACACACACAAACACATACATTAAGTGTAGCATGGTAACAAAACAGAATAATAGACAACAATGAATATGAACAAACCACAGCTACATGCTACAACATTGATGAATCACACAAACATAATGTTGAGTAAAGATGTAGATGCAAAAACATCATATATATTAATAATACCATATTTAGGTGTGCAAGTCTAGGTGGTAAAACTAGGAAAGAAAATGTGAAAGGGGATATTGATAATGCCCTACTTTTGACTTAGGTTCTGTTACACAAGTATGTTCTTTGCGATAATTCATGAAGCTATGTATTTTTAAATGTTTTTTAATTAAGAAATTATTCATATGCCATAACATTTACCATTTTAAGTTGTAAAATTCAATGTTGTTTTTAAAATGTATTCAAATATTGTGCATCTATTACCACTGTCTAACTCCAAAACATCTCTATCACCACCAAAAAAACATGCCATTTGTTAGTGGTCATTCCCAATTCTCCCCTTCCCACATTCCCTAAAAATTGCTCAACTACTTTCTATCCCTGCAGATTTGTCCATTCTGGACCCTTAATGTAGATGGAATCATATAATATGTGACCTTTTATATCTGACTTCTTTCACTCAGCATAACGTTTTTGAGATTATCCATGTTGTAGTATGTTTCAACACTTCATTACTTTTTATTGTTGAGTAATACACAGATACTCACATATGAATGTGAATGGTATATATAAATATACACCACATTTTGTTTACATATTCATCAGTTGATGGACATCTGGATTGTTTCCACTTTTTCTCTATTATGAACAGAGCTGCTATGAACAGTTTTATGTATGCTTTTGTGTGAACATATGTTTTAAATTCTCTTGTGTTTATACCATGGAGAGGAAATTGCTGGATCATATGGTACATTTATTTTTAACTTCCTCAGGTATCACCAAACTATTTTCCACAGTGGCTGCATCATTTATATTTCTACTAGCAATGCATGAGTGTTTCAATTTCTCCACATCCTCACAAAGATATGCTGCTGTCCATATTTTTTATTATAGCCACCCTAGTGGTTGTGAACTGATATCTTGTGGTTTTGATTTGGATTTCTCTAATAACTAATAATGTTGGCCATCTGTCATGTGCTTATTTCATGGGTTGTCTGTTCACTTCCTTAACAGTGTACTTTGAAGCACAATTTGTTTTTATTTTGATGAAGTATGATTTATCTATTTTTCCCTTTGTTGTGTATTAGGTATAATATCTAAGAAATTCTCGCTAACTACAAGGTCAAGAAGATTTACAACTGTGCTTTTTTCTAAGAGTTTTATGGTTTCCTGAGCTTCTTGGATATGTATATTAATTTTGTAATCAAATATGAGAAGTTTTTGTTTACATTTATTCATATGTTCTTTCTGCTCCATTCACTCTTCCTCCAACTTCTGGGACTCCCGCATGCATACATGCGTGTACTAGATGTTCCCCACAGATCTGCGGAGTCTGTTCATCTCCCTTCCTTCGTTCCTTCGTTCCTTCGTTCCTTCGTTCCTTCGTTCCTTCGTTCCTTCGTTCCTTCGTTCCTTCGTTCCTTCGTTCCTTCGTTCCTTCGTTCCTTCGTTCCTTCGTTCCTTCGTTCCTTCGTTCCTTCGTTCCTTCGTTCCTTCGTTCCTTCGTTCCTTCGTTCCTTCGTTCCTTCGTTCCTTCGTTCCTTCGTTCCTTCGTTCCTTCGTTCCTTCGTTCCTTCGTTCCTTCGTTCCTTCGTTCCTTCGTTCCTTCGTTCCTTCGTTCCTTCGTTCCTTCGTTCCTTCCTTCCTTCCTTCCTTCCTTCCTTCCTTCCTTCCTTCCTTCCTTCCTGTTTTTCATTCTGAATAATTGTCCTATCTTTAAATGCACTACTTTTTTCTTCTATGTGCTTGAATCTGCTGTTAAGATCCTCTAGTGAATTTTTTATTTCAGTTATATTCATCATCTTCATAATTTCAGTTTGGTTCCATTTTATACTTTCTGTCTCTTTACTGATTTTCTCTATTTGGTGAGATGTGATTCTTATACTTTCCTTTAGTTCTTCTCACATGGTTTCTTTAAGCCCTTTCAAATCAGATGACAGTAGGTACAGAATATTTATAACAATAAAGCTTATAAATACCTTATTTTGTAATAAAAATAAAAGGAATATTTATTGATTAAAAAAACAAAATGTACACCTAAAATAAAATGAGGTTGAAAGTAAAATGGTGAACTAAGTCATAACAAAAAAAAGCCAGAAAAATAAACCCTGATTTAAAAAATTAATATCTGAAAAATCTGATGCCAAGACAATATTATATTTATTGATTAAAAAAACAAAATGTACACCTAAAATAAAATGAGGTTGAAAGTAAAATGGTGAACTAAGTCATAACAAAAAAAAGCTAGAAAAATAAACCCTGATTTAAAAAATTAATATCTGAAAAATCTGATGCCAAGACAATATTATTAAATGTTACTAGGAGCTTTAATTATGCTTATGAAGAATATGATTAGTAATGATAACATATCTACCATGGATGCTCCTTGACAAATCATATAACATTTAACTGTATAGAGTAAAAGTTCCTCTGAATAGAAGGAGACAGTGTTAAGGAGAAATTAAAACACAGTTATTAATGTCCTCAGAAGATGAAACAGATTTAAAATGTTTAACTATATAAGGTATATGTAATAAGGATAACCTAGAAACACATAAAAATCTATATCCTACCAAAAACATATTTTTCCAAGCACCATGGAATATTTGTAAAAATTGCTCATTTATAAGAATCCTAAGAAAATATCAATAAATTACCATAACCTTAAGAAATGCAAACTATGTTCTCTCCAAAATGCAATGGCTAGGCTGACCGATTAGTTCAGTTGGCTAGAGCACAGTCTTATAACACCAAAGTCACAGGTTCGGATCCCCATACAGACCAGCCAGCAAAAAATAAAACAAATAAAAACAAAGTGCAATGGAAAAATTTATAACGTAAGTAGAAATCAAAACTTAACTCACATTATGGAAAATTAAAATCTGTCTCAGACAGAATTGTTACGAAGAAGAGGTAAAATAACTTTTCAAATGTGTAATATGTATTGGGGGTTGAGGACAAAGAGAAATGTGTGTATGAGATGTCACCAAAGCTGTGCGCATGCAAAAATGTGTTACTTTAATCATTTTTACCAGTAAATATAAAGATTTTAATTCAAGTTGGCAAAGGAATAACAAATTGAACCTATAAGTTACATTAAAAAGTGACTAGTAAATGCCAAATAAGAAATTTAACAAATTGAAATGCTTGTATTAAAACTGACAAAGAAACCCATGCACTACAATAATAATAAAAGAGATAAGCCACTAACTAGTTCAACGAAATAAAGAAAATGTGAAAACAGGAAAAGAAGAATGAGACAAAAAACTTTTACAAATATTGGCCAGATTTTGTAACTGTAAAAAAAGAATTTGTACTAGTAAATGCCAATTAATTTGAAAACCTAGATAAAATTAATGCCTTTCTAGGGAATATAAATCACAACAATTGATTCAACAGATGACTGAAAACATGGAGTAATGACCATAGTAGGAATTGAGAAATCAAAAAGCACAGATGGTTTCAAAGAAAATTATTTTAAATCTTCTAGGAACATATTTCTATGCTATTTAAACTATTCCATACCATCTTTCCCCTTTTCAGTTATAATACCTGAATTATGCTGTCAACAAAACCAGAAGACAGCAAAGAAAAATAAAATTTTGGCTGACGGCACTTGGTAAAAATTGATAAAAAAAATCGCTGAAATTATTTTACCAACTCCCAGGTATGCCAATTAAGTTCTCTCTAATGAGAATTTGCATTTTAAGCAAAGACACATGAAAATAGAAAGTGGATGGACAGAAGGCATAGGAGCTGAGGCATCTGTTGGAAATGCCTAGAAAGACAATTACTTTACTCCTGTTACTGCAATAATCAAAGCAAACCCACTTCCAATCCTTCACAGGCTCTGGTTGTTCTGTCTTTATTTTGTGAGATCCTTGGTATCCTTTCAATATGTCCGTTTTTCTCACTTAAGTTGGTCAGAGTCAGTTTCTGCTGCTAAACAACCAAAGAATAGCAATGGAAGCATAAATTAGTGCTTTTCTTAGCTCCAGCTGCCATAACAAAATACCATAAACTGGGTGCCTCACATACAGAAATGTATTTCTCACAGTTCTGGAGGCTGGGAAGTCCAAGATCAAGGTGCTGACAAGGTAGGTTTCGTTCTGAAGCCCCTTGGCTTGTAGGTGGCTGCTCTCTGTGTACTCACATGATCTCTTTTTTGTGCACACTCAGGGAGAGAGAACAAGCCCTCTGTTGTTTCTTCTTATAAGGTCACTAATTCCATCATGAGAACCTTACGCTTATGACCTCATCTAACTCTAATGACCTCCTGAAGGCCCCATCTCCAAATTCCATCACATTGTGGGGTAGGAGTTCAACATGTGAACTTTGGGAGTACACAAACATTCAGTTACATGGAACCATCAGGTATGTTTTCCCATTATTAGTTTACAGACAATATGTGTGGGAAGTACACTATAAATTGGCTGAGACTATAATAGAACAAGAATGTAAAGTTCAGATTTTGATACAGATAGTGGCCTGTGAATGCAAAGAATGAGTTAGAAAGAAAAAAAAGAAAGTGTTGGAAAAATTTACCCCTCAGGTTCAGGTTTCTAACTCCTTCATCCTTCTTCACAGATACATTCTGAATATTGTCCATTATTAAGGATTAGTCATCCTCAATAAAAACAAGTTTTTCAGGAAAAAATATTATGGAAGTAACAAAAATATTATTTTGATGGATTTTCGGAAAGCATTCTGTGATATGAGAACAGACTATAAGAGCAAGATGAAAAAAAATATCTTAATAAAATTCTTAAAAAGTTAATATTTAGTAAGCAAAGTTATTAAAATTGCTTTTAAAATAAAGCATGAAGAATCACAATAAATATTTATTTGGCAAATTTTGCATGTGTTTGATCTAGTGGAACCCAATGAATACAATTCAACTTGACTTTGACTTTCCTAATAAATATTCTGTGGTGAAACATTCTGAGGTGGTGATACATTCTGAGGTGGTGATACATTATTCCTCACAAATCAGTTTACAGGGTCTTTCTTTTATTTCAAATGCAAATGTGTAAAGTATTAAACTTAACTATAAAACTTGGAAACATTAAAATAAAGGTCTCAATACTATATATCATTAATCTGCTTCTGAAAACAATTTCAAGAAGTAGAGGGTATTTAATGCCAAATTAAATCAGACCTGGGATAGACATTGACATCATAATCACATTAATATCAAAAATGATAATAATTTATGTCAGTGTGCCTGAAAATTAGTAATGATTTCCCAGCTGAAGTAAAAAGGAAGTTATTCATTTACATGACATTAATTCTGTCCAGGTAGGTAATTAGCACATTCAAGTGTATGTATCATTATATCCTGTGTTTATACATAAGTGTTACATTACATGGAACCACAGGAAAAGCCCTTATATCCAGAAAATGTGCAATTCAATAGAGAGCTTTGTAGTGATAATGTAAACAAACTAGTGATACAAGCTGAGGGTTCTCAAGAACATAGAGAAAAAATAGAGATAATTAGAGATTTGTGTATATGTGTACACACACATGTGTGTGTATATATTATACATATATATTATATATGTATATATATATATTATACAAGGGCATTGAGTACCTCTAGGATACCTCTAAAAGTTCATGGAAAATGGAATTAAAATATAATACAAATCTTTCTGTGAATTTTTCAAAGACCCCTCACACAGTCGTTTCTTGGTATCTGTGGGGGATTGGTTCCAGGAACCCCCAGGGATACCAAAATCCTCAGATGCTCAAGTACCTTATATAAAAATGGCATAGTAAGTGCATATAATCTACATGCATCCTCCTGTATACTTTAAATCATTTCTAGATTACTTATAATACCTAATACAATGCCTACACATCACTTCATTTGCATGGATTCAATTAGTACTTGGCATGTGGCAAATTCAAGTTTTGCTTTTTGAAATATTTGTGGAATTTTTTTTTTCCAAATATTTTTGATCCGTGGTTGGTTGATGATTTCTTTCTCTCTCTATCATTCACTCACTCTGGTCTGTGTCAAACTGTGAAATTGAGGCCTAAATCTTTTCTTTTGCTACCCTCTCTTTAGTTTATCCCAGTCTAATTAAGGCAGCATTACCATGACCAAAACCAACACGGAAGGAAGTTTTACCTCTCCACACATGCCCAGCTGAGCCAAGTGGCTCAGTGGCCTCTTGTGGCTCAGTAACACTAGAAGTCAAATTCTTAGGTCACATTCTCTATGCCCTCACAGTTCTGGGAGCTCTGCTGCTTGGGTAGGACCCATTTTCGCAGTGTAGAGGCAGATCTTTCCCCTACATATAAAAAACATTAAAGAACTTATTGAGACACTTCAGATCAACTTCTTACACAGGAAATATTTTTCTTTTTAATCAGCTTTCAAATAGCTAAAATTGGTCTATTTTCATTCGTAATAATGTGCCTATTAGAACCTGTATGTTTTTTGTAGTGCCTAAAGAGCTACAAAAACCCCTCTAGTTTTTAATAAATTTGTACATCTTCCTACAAAATGAATTCCCCTGGAAAATTTTTACTTGAAAAAGACTTTGGAATTCTACTTTTTGAAGGATATTTGATTAAGTACCTCATAGTCAGAAATATTGTATAACTAAGTAGAATCAAATGTTTAACATTTTCATTTAAAATTATAAAGGTTGGCAGAAGAAAGTGGTGTAGACTGTGCCCTAAGTATGGAGACAAGACAAATAATGCAGTGCGAAGTAGGATTTCTGTGATGTAGACATTTCTGAAAATGAATTTCAGGATTCTCTAGAGCACTAGAAATTTTGCTCTTAATCAATATCTATTTGGCAGATACCCATGTGTAGTTCTCTGAATCACTTGCATTTCTCCACACTTAAGCTGCTTGCAAGATATAAATATGAAAATAGACAATTTCTGAGTCAAAGGACTGTCATGTCAGTGCTCAATATTATACATTTTAATGCTTGATCATTTAGTATTGCCACAGTAATTAAAACCAATTCTTTGAAATAGAATAACTCATTTGATGTGCCTTGCAGTAACTGCAGAACCACCTACCACACTGAAAATGCACAACCAAGACAGAGGCTACCTTCCCCAGTAAAAGCCTGGCTCCAAATGATTATTTCTATCTGATGTTACAGAAAAAGCCTCGACAATAGGCACATATCAATTCCACACAATGCAGTTCGTCCTTCTATAATTGAGGCATTATAGATACTATTGCAGCTGTTCCAAACATTCTTGTTCCTTTTTGTCACTATCATACCATGACTCAAAAGACAATGAGCACAGTGCTGCTTTTGAGATGATTTGATATACTGCAGCGTCTACAGGCAGAAATGAAAAGAAAGAAAGGGGGAAGGAAAGAGATTTCAGAAAACCAGACTGGTGGCTGCTCATTCCTATGCAGAGCATAAAACTACTGCCAAGCCAAAGATTAGAATGAATGTAGATCAATTAATGCAAGAAATGGGCCAGTGTTTGATCTGTTTCTATGAATCATATTACAACAACGACTATAATTTGGAAGTTGAAAAATAGCAAAGCTGATATTAGGATCAAAAGCTCAACTTTAAAAAAAATATTTTGTTGAGGGGCCGGCCTGGTGGCGCACTGCTACAGTGCGCCGCTTGGGAGCATGGCAGCGCTCCCGCTGAGGG
>NW_007736182.1:33350-43102 GCF_000696425.1 Galeopterus variegatus | reverse complement strand
CGACTATAATTTGGAAGTTGAAAAATAGCAAAGCTGATATTAGGATCAAAAGCTCAACTTTAAAAAAAATATTTTGTTGAGGGGCCGGCCTGGTGGCGCACTGCTACAGTGCGCCGCTTGGGAGCAAACCAGACTGGTGGCTGCTCATTCCTATGCAGAGCATAAAACTACTGCCAAGCCAAAGATTAGAATGAATGTAGATCAATTAATGCAAGAAATGGGCCAGTGTTTGATCTGTTTCTATGAATCATATTACAACAACGACTATAATTTGGAAGTTGAAAAATAGCAAAGCTGATATTAGGATCAAAAGCTCAACTTTTAAAAAAATGTTTTGTTGGAACTAAATGGGTTTCATGACAACTGAAAGGATAAATATTCTATGAGGGTTGCGATCCGTTGCCGGACACGAAAAAAGACAAAAAGGAAAAAAAAAAAATGTTTTGTTGGAACTAAATGGGTTTCATGACAACTGAAAGGATAAATATTCTGTTTTTCCCTAAGGCTTTTGGATCCAAGATATGTGTGAGTAAAAATAAAGTAAAAAGCATTCAGAACAAATAAACAATGTTCTTTCTTCCCGTTAAAGGCTCTACATTTAAGATTTCTCTGATTGCCTGAAGATCATACCGTCTTTAGATTTTCGATGGTATATTTTGAAATGTGATACCCTGGAAATTGATTTTATAATGCAACTTTATTATTTGTCCTACCATAGTAAGGAGTGGAGAGTAAAAGCATTCATCTTATTGCTAGCTATTTAGAACAAAGTACTTTCAAATTTCTACTGCTATGTTTGACAGTGCTGAGAGTATGCAGAACAAAATATTATTCCACTTTTTCCACAAGATCCTTTACTATATTAATCTTACTTTATATTTGAATTTTTAGAGAAACTACATCATAAAAAAAGAAATATATTGACTTTAAAACTAAAGACTTACATTAAAACATTGTATTTCAATTGGTACCAAATATTTTATGAGAGCATTAGACCTTCATTAATTATTAAGGTTTTTTTTAAATACAGCATTTATTATTTTAATGATTCCTTATATTTCGCTAGAGGTAAATTGTTATATTATTTTTAAGTGATTGCTGTAGATTTTACAACAAACATCATTAACTTATCACAGTCAACATCCAAACGTCATTTTATACGTAGTGTAACGACCTTACAACAGTCTTCTTCCATTTCCTTCCTCTTATCCTATATGCTGGTTTTTATCATACTTGTTACATTTATATTTGTCTGAACTCCACAATGCATTTTTACTCTTTCTGCGTTATCTTTTAAAGCAATACGAAATTTGGGGGCGGGGGTCTGTTATATTTTACCATTATTTTTGCCTTTTCCAGCACACTATTTCTTTGAGTAGTTCTCAATTTCAATCAGATATCATAGTCCTCTATCTAAAGAACTTCCTTAACAAGTACAGGCCTGATAGTAATAAATTTTCTAAGCTTTCAATTGCCTGAAAAAGTCTTTATTTTACATTCGTTTTTAAATGATATTTTTGCTGAGTATCAAAGTCTTGATGAAAGATTTTTTTAAAATTATTTTTAAAATGTCACTTCATTTTCTTAAGGGTTTCATATTTTCTAATAAGAATTCTGATGAAATTATCTTTGTCCTTCTCTATGTAATGTTTCTGTCTCTCTTTTTTTTGTAATTGGTTGTTTCTCAGATTTTTCTTTTTATCATTAGTTTTTAGCTGTTTGATTATGACGGATATAGGAGTGTTTTTAGGAAATTGCTTGAGATTCTTTGGACTTCATGGATCTGTTTCTTATTTTTTTCCCATAAATTTTGGGAAAATGTCTGGCTATTATCTGTTTATATTTTTATTCTGTCCCATTCTCTCTCTCTCTCTTTCTTTTGGGACTCCAGTTTTGTGTATGTAAGTGCATTTGATATTGTCCCAAAGCTCTTGGGAGCTCTGTTCTGAGTTTTTTTCACTGTTTTTATCTTTGAGTTCCAGTTTAATATATATTGACCTACCTCCAACTTTACTTATTTCCTCAGCTATGCTTAGTCTGTGATGACCCCACTGAAGTAATTCTTCATTTCCAATATCATACATTTTATTTTTAGTGTTTTCATTTGGACTTTTAAAAAATGGTTTCCTCCTGCCTGCTGAAATCCTCCATCTGCTCAGAAATGTTCACTTTTTCGACAAAATTATTACAAATTTTAGTTATTTTAAATTGTCTATCAAATAATTTCAACATCTTTTGTTTAAGCTGCAGTCCATGGTGCTGTGTTTTCGTGACCCTAGCAAAGTAATACATACACTTTCCGTCCTCCCCACCAGCACTGGATCTTTGCCTTTGTCCTGAAAGTCAAGAAGGTTAGTTACTCTTCCCCAAGAGGCAGATGGGATTAGTTTCTACCCTTTCCCAGAAGACATGGATTTTCAGCTGAGCTCCTGGTATATGGGTGGGGGAGATGGATCACTGCCCTTCCTCCAGTGACTTAAGGTTTCTATATTGCACAACAGAAGAGTCCGTGAAATTGGTGGTATTTGAAGCATGTTCCTCAGCCACAGCCAATCACCTTTGGTGCCACCAAGGAAGGAATCCCCAATTTCTTGGCTGCCTCCAGATTTCCTCATGAGCACCTGATGGAGGTCTGTGGCAGAATTTATGAGTAACTGTGAGCTCATCTTTTGCCTGAGGCTTTTAGGTACTGCAAACCAACATGTTAGCTCACAGTTGGTCTTTAAAATTATTGTTAGAATTTTACCTGATTTCTTCTCTTTGACAGCCTTATTGAGGTATTATTAACATACTATACCAATGCACTCATTGAAAGTGTTCAATTCAATCACTTTTAATATAATTACAGATGTGTGCAGCCACCACCACATCAATTTAAGAACATTTTTCATTATCTCAAGAAAAACCCCATACCTTTTGTGCTAAGACACCTCCACCAAGCTCCCAACCCAGCCCAAAGTAACCACCAATCTCTTTGTCTCTATAAATTTCCTTATTTTAGACTTTGATATAAATGGAATTATAAAATAGGTGGCCTTTTGTGACTGGCTTCTGACACTTAGCATACTATTTTTAAGGTTCATCCATGTTGTACCATGTATCAACAGTATATTCCCTTTTACGACTGAATAGTATTCATTGTATTGATACACCACATTTTCTTTATCCATTCATTGTTTGATGGACATTCTGGTTATTTTAACCTTTGGGCTATCATGAATAATGTTTCTATAACATCCATCTACAAGTTTTTGTGGGGGCATATTTTTTCATTTATCTTGAGTATATGCTTGAAAGTAGAATTGCTGAGTCATATGATAATTCTACAGTTTAATAATTTCAGTAACTTCCAGACTGTTTTCCAAAGCAGCTGAATTGTATTACATTCTTACCAGTAGCATATGAGGATTATGATATTTCTACATCTTCACCAATACTTGATATGATTGGATGTTTTGATTCGAGCCATCCTAGTAGGTATGAAGTAGTATCTCATTGTAATTTTGATTCACACTTCCCTGATTACTATGTCAAGAATATTTTCATGCATTTATTAGACATTTTTATAACTTTCTGGGAGAAATGTCTATCCAGATCTTTTGCTCATTTTAAAACTGGGTTGTCTATTGCTAAATCATTAGAGTTCTTTATATATTCTGGCTATAAGTCCCTTACCATATATATTACTTGCAAATATTCCCTGCCATTTTGGGTGTTTTCACTTTCTAAGTACTGTCCTATGAAACACCAAAGTTTGTAATTTTGATGAAGTCTAATTTATCTATTTTTTATTTTGATATTTAAGGTATCATATCTAAAAATGCATTGCCAAATCCAAGGTCATGAAAACTTATCCCTGTATTTATTTCCAAGAGTTTTATAGTTTTAACTCATACATTTAAGCTTTGATACATTTTGTGTGAATTAGTGTATAAGGTGTGAGGAAGGGAATCAAATTTATTCTCTCACATATGGATATATCCAGATGTCTCAGCCATTTTTATTGAAAAGATTATAGTTTTCACATTAAATGCTCTTGGCACCCTTGTTGAAAATCAGTTGACCATAGATGTGCCAGTTTAAATCTGGACTCTCAATCTTATTTTATTGATCTACAGGTCTGTCTTTTTGCCAGTACCATACCGTCTCGACTCCTCAAGCTTTGTAGTAACTTTTGAAACCAGGAAGTATGAGTCCTTGAACTTTGTTCATCTCCTTCAAAACTGTTTTGGCCATTTTGGATCCTTTGCAGTTCCATGTATAGTTTAGAATCAGATTGCCAATTTCTATGAAAAAGTCAGCAGGTATTCCGATGGAGATTGTGTTAAATCTGTAGATCAGTTTGGAGAATATTGCCATGATATAAATGGTAAGTATTCTGGCTCATGAGTATGGGATTTTCCTGATTATTACATCTTTTTAAATTTCTTTCCGACATTCCTTTGTAGTGTTCAGAGTATGTTTTGTACTTTTTTCATTAAATTCACTTCTAAGTATTTTATTCTTTCTGATGCTATTGTAAATGGATTCTTTAAATTTTATTTTTGAATTGTTCATCACGGGTGAATAGAAACACAGTTGATTTTTGTATATTTATTTTGTATCTTGCAAATTTACCAAACTTGTTTATTAGTTCAAATACTTACTAGTAAATTCCTTTACTTCTAAGTATTTTATTCTTTCTGATGCTATTGTAAATGGATTCTTTAAATTTTATTTTTGGATTGTTCATCACAGGTGAATAGAAACACAGTAGATTTTTGTATATTTATTTTGTATCTTGCAAATTTACCAAACTTGTTTATTAGTTCAAATACTTACTAGTAAATTCCTTTAGATTTTCTATATAGAAGATTATGTCATCTACAAATAGAAATAGTTTTCTTTTTTTCTTTCCAATCTGGATGCCTTTTATTTCTTTTACTTTTCCAATTACTCAGATTAAAACCTTCAGTACAATGCTAAATAGAAGTAGTGACAGAGGACATCCTCTTCTTTTCTGATCTTAGTAAGAAAGCATCCAGTGTTTTACCATTACATGCGATGTTAACTGTGTTTTTCTTAGCAGATGTCGCCTTTTATCAGAATGGGGATGGGCCCTTCTATTATTAGTCTGTTGAGTGTTTTTATCAAGAAAAGGTATTGGATCCTGTCAAATGCCTTCTCTGCATCTTTTCAGATAATTATGTGATTTTTTTGTTTATTATATCCATACAATGTGCCATATTAAGTAATTTTCAAATGTTGAATGAACTGCATTTCTAGAATAAATTCCATTTAATCATGTTTCATAATTCTTTTCTTATGTTACTGGATTTGGTGTGCTAGTATTTTGTTGAGGATTTTTGTGTCTATTTTCATGATAGATATTCGTCTATATATACATTTTTTTTTCTTGTGATGTCCTTGTCTGGTTTTGGTATCAGGATAATACTTCATAGAAAGAGTTGGCAAGTGTTCCCTCTTCTTACAATTTTTTGAACAGTTTGTATATAACTGGTTTAAATTCTTCTTTAAGTGCTTGATGAGATTCAGTGGCAAAACCACCTGGGCCTGATCTTTTCTTTGTTGTTAATTTTTTTCTTATTATTACTACCTGAATATCTTCATTTGTTGTATGACTAGTCAGATTGTCTATATTTTTCTGGGGCCAGTTTCAGTACTTTGTGCATTTATAAGAATTTGTCAATTCCATCTAAGTTATCTAATTTGTTGACATACAAGTGTATAGAATATTCCTTTAAAATCGTTTTTATTTTGTAGAATCAGTAGTAATATCTTCTCTTTTATTTTATTTTATTTTATTTTATTTTATTTTATTTTATTTTCCTTTTTGTCTTTTTCCGTGTCCAGCAATGGATCACAACCCTCAGTGTCGCCCCGTACCGGACCGGGACCGGCAACGGGATCGCAACCCTCGGCGTTGCTCCCGCGCCTCGCTCAGCCAGTGAGCGGGAACTGGTCTGTATGTGGGATCCGAACCCTCGGCGGGAGCGCCGCCGCGCTTCCCAAGCGGTGCACTACAGCAGTGCGCCACCGGGCCGGCCCAAATATCTTCTCTTTTATTTCTGAATATAGTAACTTGAGTCTTCTCTCTTTTTTTTGGTCAATCTAGCTAAAGATTTGTCTATTTTGTTGATCTTTTCAAAGAAATAACTGCTGGTTTTATTGACTCTTCTCCATTATTTTTCTAGTTTCTATTAATTTCTACTGTAGTCTTTATTATTTTTTTCTTTTTGCTTATTTTAGGTTTATTTTGCTCTTTTTATTTTAGGTTTATTTTGCTCTTTTTATTTTAGGTTTATTTTGCTCTTTTTATTTTAGGTTTATTTTGCTCTTTTTATTTTAGGTTTATTTTGCTCTTTTTATTTTAGGTTTATTTTGCTCTTTTTATTTTAGGTTTATTTTGCTCTTTTTATTTTAGGTTTATTTTGCTCTTTTTATTTTAGGTTTATTTTGCTCTTTTTATTTTAGGTTTATTTTGCTCTTTTTATTTTAGGTTTATTTTGCTCTTTTTATTTTAGGTTTATTTTGCTCTTTTTATTTTAGGTTTATTTTGCTCTTTTTATTTTAGTTTCTAAAGGAGGAAAGTTAGGTTGTTTATCTGAGATCTATTTTTTCCTTCTTATTACTGTCTCATTACTACAAAATGTGCCTCTAAGCACTGCTTTAGTGGCATCCTGTATGTTTTGGTNAGAATTTGTCAATTCCATCTAAGTTATCTAATTTGTTGACATACAAGTGTATAGAATATTCTTTTTAAATCGTTTTTATTTTGTAGAATCAGTAGTAATATCTTCTCTTTTATTTCTGAATATAGTAACTTGAGTCTTCTCTCTTTTTCTTGGTCAATCTAGCTAAAGATTTGTCTATTTTGTTGATCTTTTCAAAGAAATAACTGCTGGTTTTATTGACTCTTCTCCATTATTTTTCTAGTCTCTATTAATTTCTACTGTAGTCTTTATTATTTTTTTCTTTTTGCTTATTTTAGGTTTATTTTGCTCTTTTTATTTTAGGTTTATTTTGCTCTTTTTATTTTAGTTTCTAAAGGAGGAAAGTTAGGTTGTTTATCTG
Source organism: Galeopterus variegatus (assembly GCF_000696425.1). NCBI lineage: Eukaryota > Metazoa > Chordata > Mammalia > Dermoptera > Cynocephalidae > Galeopterus > Galeopterus variegatus. Next base: position 36,028 of record NW_007736182.1, on the reverse strand, counting down.
AGATCTATTTTTTCCTTCTTATTACTGTCTCATTACTACAAAATGTGCCTCTAAGCACTGCTTTAGTGGCATCCTGTATGTTTTGGTATGTTGTGTCTTCATTTTTAATCATCTCACAATATTTTGTGATTTCCCTTTTAAGTTAGGATTTGACCCATTTGTTATTTGAGCATGTAATGTTTAATTTCCACATATTCATAAGTACTCAAATACTCAATTTCTAATTTCTAATTTAATTCCACTGTTGTCAGAAAATAAACCTTGTATTACTTCTGTGTTTTTAAAGTTGTTGAGGTTTGTTTTACAGCTTAGCATATGGTCTTTCCTAGAGAATGTTCCTTGTGTACTGGAGAATAATTTTTATTCTGCTTTACTTGGATGGAATGTTCTGTATATGTATGTTAGAGTTAGTTGGATTATAGTGTGGCTCAATTATTCTATTTATTTGCTGATCATCTGCTTAGTTTTTCTAGTCACTATTGAAAGTGGGATAATCAAGTCCCAAAGTATTATTGTTGAATTGTCTATTACTCTTTTAATTTCTGCTAGATTTTGCTTTACGTATTTTTATACTCTGTTTTTGAATGCATATATGTTTATAATTATTATATTTTCCTGATGGATAGGCACTTTTATATCAGGATAAAATGTCCCTCTTTATCTCAAGTAACATTTTTTTGTTTGTTTTAAAGTCTGTTATGTTTGATGTTAGTATACCTTCCCCAGATTTCTTTTGGTTCCTATTTCTTTGATAAATCTTTTCCATCATTAACTTTCAATCTATTTGTATCTTTGACTCTAAAGTAGGTTATCTGTTGACAATATGTAGTCAGATCTTTTTTAAATCCAGTCTGACCACTTCTGTCTTTAAATGGGAAAGTTTTAATCCATTTACATATACTGTAATTACTAAGATTGTGTTTACATCTGTCATTTTGTTATTTGTTTTATATATATTTTATGACTTTTTTTCTATTCCTTATTTATTGCTTTCCTTTTCATTAAGTGATTTTCTAATGTAGCATTTTAATTACTTTAATGATATTTTCACTATATATATATATTTTAATAGTTGATCTGGGGTTCATCATATATAGCATATTTAAACAGCCTCTGATTGAGTCTAGCTTAATTTCAGTGACCATTACTGAATTATATAGAACATTACATCTATATAACTCTGCTCCCTTTCCTCCTTTTTTGTTATTATCTTTATGCACATTTATTGATAATACAGACCTAAAAATGCACTGCTATAGTTATTATTTTACAATCTGTAGTCAGTTCCTTAGCCTAACATAATTTTGCTTCTATCCACTTCTTTGCCCTGTTATTGGCAAATATGTTACAAATATATTACATTTCTAAAATGTTATAGACCCAACAACACATCCTATATACATATATATAAGTATATATGCGTACATATATATATAATATAATTGCCTTTTAAATCAGTTAAAAGAAGAAAGGAGAAAAAATATATATTTTTACTGTCTTTTATAATTACATATTTACCTTTACTGATACTCTGATTTTTTGCATGTATTCAAACTATTGTCTGGAATCAATGACTTTTAACTTGAAGAACTTCCTTTACTATTTCTTGTCTCCCAGGAACAAATTCTCTCCGGTTTTGTTTATTGGGGAAAGTCTTTAATTCGACTTTATTTTTAAGAGATACGTTTTCTGGGTATAGAATTCTTGGTTGAGTTTTATTTTTTTTTTTTTTTCTTGGAGCACTTTGAATATGTTACCCTGATACCAGAAGAGAGGGTCTGAGACATCCAATGGCTGACTTCAACCCACACAGTCCTCTACCAGGTTCTTCTCTGCCACAGGAAAGTATTCAAGAGCAGAGTTAGTAGAAAAAGAAAAAAAAAAGATTTAATGTAAAGAATAAGAAATACAGACTTCACAGGGAAAGTCAGAGCTAGCTCCAGAGACTAAGCAGCATACAAGAGTGAGAAATGCACACTTTAGAGATGGAGTGCAGGCTGGCTCCAAAGTGAATAGCAGCCTGCTAAAGGCATGTTTAACACAAAAAGTAAAGTATACACCCCTCACTGGTGAAGTGTGGGCTGCCTCCAGAGAGAGTGAGCAGCAGCCCCGACTTCCTCCTGCCTTCATCTTTTATAGCTTGGCCATCTATACATATTCATGTTATCTAATGAATATTCAAATAAGAGGGTGGTTCCCAGTTATGTAACAGATTGGGTAATAGGTTTACACATGATCAGTTGATCTCCTGTAGAGCATGTTCATGGGTCAAGTTGCACCACACGCACAGAATACACTTAGAACATTCTTTTAACTTTCGAGGTCCTCTCTACCACCTCCAGTGGGAGGTCATTCAAGGGATAAACTCTTTTACTGAGCTACTGAGCGTGCTTGCCCACCAAGACTGCCTCCTGTGGTTTCAATCTACACATACTGGTACCAAAAGTAGGTGCTACAAGTAGCAGCAGCTCAAGACTCACAGGAGGGTCTTGAGTCCTAGTGGAGTGGTTTGAGACCCAGGGAAGTGGCCTGAAACCTGACCCCAGGGGGAACGAGCACCTCCTATCTCGTTCCCAATGTTTTCTGATCTCCATTGTTTCTGCCAGGAAGCCAGCTATGAATCTTATTAGTGTTCCCATTGAAGTAAAGAGCAGTTTTTCCCTTGCTGTTTTCAAGGT
>NW_007736182.1:29497-32329 GCF_000696425.1 Galeopterus variegatus | reverse complement strand
CTATAACATGTCTGTATGGATCTCTTTGAGTTTATTCTACTTGGAGTCAATTGGGCTTCCTAGATGTGTATAATTTTGTGTATAATTTTGTTTTGCAATAAATTTGGGAAGTTTTCAGCCTTTTTTGTTTTTTTATACTTTTTTTTTCTCTCCTCTTTTTCTAGTACATCCATTATGTGTAAATGAATATGCTTAATGATGTCCCACATTTCTCTAAAGCTCTTCACATTGTTTTTTCATTCTTTTTCTTTCTGTTTTTAAGCATGAATGATTTCTATTGATCTATCTTCTAGTTTTCTTTCTTTCCTCTTTGAGTCCAAATCTTACGTTAAACACCTCTAGCAAATACTTTATTATTTTAGTTATTATATTTTAACTCCATAATTTCCATATTTCTTTTTTTTATAATGCCTGTCTTCTAATTGATATTGTCTATTTGATGTAACATTGTCATTGTATCTTTCTTTACCTCTTTAATTATGTTTCTTTTTAGTTGTGTGAACATGTTTATTATAACTACTTTAAGTCTTTTCCTGGTAAATCTAACATCTATTTGCTCTCATAGGCAATTTCTGTTGCCTGATTTTTTTCCAGTGTATGGGTCACAATTTCCTGTTTATTTTCATGTCTTATAGTATTTTTACTGTACACTGGACATTATATATTATATATAATATATTGTAGCAACTCAAAGGAGCACCCTCCCCAGGGGCTTGTTATTATTCTGTGCTTGTTTACCTTTCTAGTGCCTGCCTGCACTGTTTTACTAAAGTCTGTCTTTCCCACCTCTTGTCAGCTTCTGATGTTTTTTTCCTCAGGCAGATACTGTGTTAGGTATGCCTACAGTCACCCTTGGTTGACAGTGGTACTTGTAGGGCTCCCTTCATCTCTTTCCCTGACCATCCTAGCTGTTAAAGTCCACCAATTGCCAGCTGATTGCTCTTTTGTTTTTAATAATATCCAGGGGCATAAATTGTTCTACAAACTAATTCAATCAAATTGTGGCTCCTTTGAAAAAATTAGTTTCTGAGGTAAGTGTTTGATTTTTGTTCCAAGAGCAGGAGGACTCCTTCTAGTTGTATTATTCTAAGGTTCTCTCCTTCAAACTAGCTGACCTACAGTTTAGCCTGTATCTTGAATCTCCTCCCAATTGCCTTTTACCACAACCTTCCCAATTCTTGAGAGTGCCCTGGGCTTGAATTCCTCTACTGCATTGCAAATAAAGTCAGTTTCTTGCAAAGAAGTTTGGTATCATTTGTTTCTTGGCCTGTTTCTCCCCCAGGCAAAATCTATGAGCCAAAGTTCTGAAGTTATGGGTGGGGACAATGACAGTCTACTCTGTGAGTGAAACCACTGCTCTAGGATCTCAGTGCTCAGTGAATGGAAGCAAAACCATGGGGTCTTCTCAGCCTGCCTCTCCTGGGTGGAGTCACCCCATCACCAGACAAGGAAAGAGTGATCAGTGCCCCAGTATTCCAGCATGATGCACCCATGGCAGTCTTTGTTCTACAAGTAATGTCTGGGCAGAAGAAGGGAGCTCCCACTCCTCAACTGCACTCACCCAGGACTTAGCCTCAGCAAGAGGTAGCTGGGCACACGATGAGAAATCTCCACGCCTTGTTTCCCCTAGAAGGAATGCCCTTCATCTGACATCTGAAAGATGGGGCATTGTGTGCTTGGAGGCATCAGAGTGAAGTAGAATTTCTTCTTCACTGACTTGTGTTAGAAGAAAAACTTTACGCAAATTAAATTTAGCAAAGTTTAATTTGAACGAGAAAAGAAAAAAAAAATGATTTGCAAATCAGGATCCCCAAGAGTCAAAACAGATTCAGAGAGACTACACCACTGTCACATGGTTGGTTAAGATTTATAGACAGAAAAAAAGAAGGTGACATACAGAAAACAGAAGTGAGGTACAGAATAGTTGGCTGCCTGTAATTGGCTGAGACTTGGCTACTTGTTACCAGACTAGGTTACAGTCAGTCTGCTTGTACATCAAGTTACGTTACAAGAGTCGGTTAGTCTGTTTACACATCAAGTTAGGTTACAGTTCACTATCTCTGAAGAAACATCTAGGCCAAACTTAATTTAACACTTGGGAGGGAGTAGAGAGGGGCTAGTTTTGGCTCAAACAACAGTCTCTTGCCTTTATTTCTGAATTTTCATAGATGTTCTTGAATACGTGTATCTTCATTTGCTCTTTGCCCTTAGAATCATTTCCAGGGGTATTAAATGGTTGTTGTTTTTCATAGTTCTCACCAGTTTCACTGGAGAACAGAGCAGTGCAGCTTCTCTTGTGGTCAGGTGGAATCCATTACCTAAATTCTTCTTACCTGCTTGTGTGGTGGCCACCTCTTTTTCCTGTATTCTGTCAGGATGGAACAGTCCTTGTGTTCTCTTTGTCCTTTGAAGGACAATTAGGAATTCAGTTGACTTGCTCTACCTTGCAACCTAAACTCTCTGATATGCTGAAAAAAATTATGATTTTGTATGTTATCTGGATTGTTTTCATTGTTAGGTTCAGAGTGACATGTTCCTGAGACTTTTTACAACTCAAGTCTGTAGTTTGTTTGTATTTTTCATATGAAGTAGCAAATGTCTAACTCCCCTACTTTGGAGATGGCAAAAATATAACACAGGCAGTTTAGGTGGCAGAATAGGAGAAAAGAAAATAACAAAATTGTCCTGGTTTTTATGTCTGCAAAATATTATTGAGTGCAAATATGCCCATATCTTATTAAAATAAACCATGGTTTTGATCACACTTTTTTTTTTTTTTGTCTTTTTCCGTGTCCGGCAAACGGTTCGCAACCCTCAGTGTCGCCCCCGTAC
>NW_007736182.1:27122-28848 GCF_000696425.1 Galeopterus variegatus | reverse complement strand
TGTTGTATTGTCAGGAACTAAGGGGATAAATATTGAGTCTTACCTTCTAGGAGATGTCAGTGTAGACGTCCTAGTTTTACCTCCTAGGAAAAACACACATGCAGGAAGAGAACTAAAGGAAAACTTAATAAAAGAGATTGAGGCACTTGTACTTACCTAGCTGTGTCCCACCCAGCTGTGTCCCACCCGGCTGTGGCCATTAGGCACTCCTGTTTGCCCAGCTGTACCCCGCTATGCTGTAACCAAGACCCCTGCCCAGATGTCATACAGACCCAGCTGCAGCTGCACCCCCACCTTGTCTCACACTGCAGTTGCCACACACTGCTGTAACAGAATTTTCCACTGTGCTTCTCCCCTGCTGTAATTTTCCACCCTGAGATAGAGACATAACCAAATAAGATCACCCCTTTTTGCCCTGCTGCAAAACCCAGAACTGTTATGAGATAAAAGAAACAGCCCTGCTGCATTAAGGGCTCAGCCTTTGTGGTGATAGTCCACTGATTCAGTGCCAGCACATCAATAAACTCTGCTTCCTGTCCTAAACCTCAGTGTTTCCTGCCTATCCCTGCAAGTTCACAGGAACTCACTGCAACAAGATAGTGTATGTTAAATCTGAAGAATAAATGAGTTTTTAAGGCAAGAAATACTGGGAAAGCCCATTGAAGTAAAAGCCAGAACAAAAGCTTTCTAGAAAATTTGGCCTGAGATACAAGATATGGAGGCAGGAAATAGGACCACAAACATAAGTCAAGGCAAGTTAATAAAGGACATTGTGTCTTGATAAGAGTTTGGATTCAATGCTATATTTGCCAGAAAACACACAGAGGTTATTTTAGCAAGGAAGTGGCATGACCACACCTTTTAAAATTATTATTATTTTTGGGCCGGCCCGGTGGCGCACTGCTACAGTGTGCCGCTTGGGAGCGTGGCGGCTCCCTCCTGCCGAGGGTTCGGATCCCACATACAGACCGGTTCCCGCTCACTGGCTGAGCAAGNCGACACTGAGGGTTGTGATCCATTGCCGGACACGAAAAAAGACAAAAAGGAAAAAAAAATTATTATTATTTTAGGTAAATAACTCCGGTTGCAATGTGATAGTTGGTTTTAGTCAGGAAATAACTATAGCAGTGAGACCAATGATAAGACTGTCACATGAACCAAGAGTTGTTTTGCTTTATACTGAAAAGATGACAATGTAGACAGAAAAAATTTGAAACCCACTTTTATTGTAGAATTGGCAATTTTTTGACTATTTGGTCACAGTGGGTTAGGGGGAAGGAAGAATGTAAAATGACCCTAGGTTTCTGGGGTGGGAGTCTAAGTGGATATTTATATAATTAACTAAATTATGGATGCCAGAGAGAGAGCCTGATCTGGGAAGGAAAATAACGAATCTAGATTTAAATAGGCTAAATTTGAGTAACTTAGAAATCCCAGTGAAGATTCTAATAAACGGTAGGTAATATGGGTCTGCAGCTCTTAACCAATGTTGAGAACAGATGGGCCTGGATTTACATCTTGGTTTTCTTAAACAAGTTATTTTAATTTCATTTTTAATGTGCACGAATACTATCTATTTCACAGAGCTTTTAGGGAATGATTAAATGAGTTGTACACAGTGTCTCAATAAATGACAGTTATATGCTACTTATTTTTGAAGTAATTATTCAAATTAAACGAATTAAATCATCCAGAGAGAGTATATAATGTATTTGAAGTTAAGTTC
>NW_007736182.1:12576-26663 GCF_000696425.1 Galeopterus variegatus | reverse complement strand
GGCCTGGATTTACATCTTGGTTTTCTTAAACAAGTTATTTTAATTTCATTTTTAATGTGCAGGAATACTATCTATTTCACAGAGCTTTTAGGGAATGATTAAATGAGTTGTACACAGTGTCTCAATAAATGACAGCTATCATGCTACTTATTTTTGAAGTAATGATTCAAATTAAACGAATTAAATCATCCAGAGAGAGTATATAATGTATTTGAAGTTAAGTTCTAAGAAGTGCTTAAAGGTACAGTTTTGTCAGTTAACAAAAACTACTACATTAGGTCAAGTACGAAAATACTTTAGGGAAGCAGAACAGGAGAGATAGAGTTAGATGTGTTTAATATTTTTCAGTTTTTGAAATAAGCCAGGCACAGATGGAGAAATAGCACATGTTCTCACTAAGTGGGAGCTGAAAAAGAAAGAAAGAGAGAGAGAGGAGGGGGGGGGAGAAGGAAGGAAAACAAGAAAACAAGGTGAACTTTCAGAAGGAGAGAGAAGAACTGTGGTTACTAGAGGAGGGAAAGGAGGAGCGGGAGGGGGGATAGTGAGAGGTTGGTTAATGGACACAAAACAGCTAGATAGGAAAAATAAGTTCTATGGGTACACTGTCGAGCTAGTCATCTATAATTAGTAATTTACTGTGTGTTATCAAATGGCTAGAAGAGTGGAGTTCGAATGTCCTCAAAACAAATAAATGATTAATTTTTGTAATGATTAATATGCTAATTACCCTGATTTGATCATCACACATTGTATACATGTATCGATATTAATACATATACATGATATTTGTACCCCACAAATATGTATAAGCAATGTTTCAATAAAAAATTATGAAACATTTTCAAATAAAATAAAAATACATATATTTTGCACTTTTCAAAGTGTCTTCCCATGTATCATCTCATCAAATTCTCAAAGCTGGAACTATCACATGAATTTTGTTAGATTTATGACTTGTTTGCCTAAGGTCAATCACAAAACAGAGCAATGGAGCTGAACTTGCAAGTCTGGCTTCTGACTTGTGGCCTACAGCTCTGCCATATCAAATCTGCCACTCAGAGGGCTCAACATTCATCCTCCTGTTCGGGAATTTACCCTAGACCTCAGTAAAATAGCTCCATGAAATGATGCAATTTGAAGGCATCTTAAATGCATAAGCTTTCTGGCCCAAAAGCCCTTTAGTAGCTTATCACTCTCATTAGAAAAAACATTTTCAGGAGAGAGACAAGAGATCAAAACCTACAACCAAATTAAGGTATTAAGTGCACAAGTCAATGAAATAATTTGGAGATATAGGTGGTATTGCTTTTTGTTTTTCCAAAATCTATGTTGAAATTCTGAATCTGTTATGACATTTAACCAATCAAATTACTGTTATCTCTAAAAATTCAGCCCCACAAACTCAGTGATGCCCTGAATAATAGTTACCCTTACAGAAAAACTAATACCATCTTGTTAGCTCTTTGCCAATATGATCAATAAAGTTCAAAATGAAGTAAATAATATCATACAGACTTTTCTTACTTTTATCCTTTTTTTTCCCTTCAACATTCTAAATATTTTTCTCAGCTTTGAAAGATCAATGTTCTTGTTAAATGAAGAAAATTGAAGCACACGAACAGTATTTTCTTCATGCAAGTTCATGATGCATTCCTTAAAAACTTGCTCCACTAATCTCATTATAGCCACAATATTATTTACTATCATGTAAACAGTCAGTTTAATCGCCTGTAAATTGGAATGTACTTTTTATATGAGTTAATAGTGACATTTGGCAGTTTTCCTGCTTTCATCAACCTCAACGAAAACATAAAATTTATAAAAGCCACTATTACTATTATAAGAACACTTTCTCCTCGAGCTACTTTCTATTTCTCTCATCTTACATGAAATAATGTCCTATGACAGAGTGATGGGAACTTAATTCTGCTCTGGCACATAATCGTTGCAGTCCATGAAAAATAACAGCAATAGATCTGAGATTCATCTAAGAATAAAGGTATAATTACACATTAAATGATCCAGTTTATGCTGGACATCTGCAGCATATAGTTGTAATTAATCAAGAATGGGTAAGAGTAAAAATATTAAGCATGAGGAAAAGCATGCTCTGTTTCTTGTTTGTTCTCTTCCAGTAAAAGAGAAAACAAACATCTTGCAATCATGAGTAAATTATGAAAAGTTTATATGAAAGAAACTCTTGAATCTTCAGGATTTTTATATAAATAATCCTCACAAAAATTGATTCTTGGTAAAAAAAAAAAAAAAACCTTTGTTACTAGGTCCAAATTGGAAAGAGAAAAAAACTGTATTATGATAAAGAAAATAAAAAAAATTAGAGGAGAGAGGCACCTTTGGGAAATTTCAGGCTAGCCATCATCCTTTGAGGAAACGTTAAATCATCAAACAGGATTTGAATATTCTGTGACTACCTAGTCCTAGAAAAATCTACAAGGTATGCAAAATGATACAGGAAAACATTCTAATATAATTCTAACGATTATGTGCATTTTGTGATAAGCATAGTTGGACCCCCCAAAAAAGCATAATGGTACTGGAAGAATTTCAGGTGCTCTGGCATCTGAACAGAAAAGGAATTTAATTCAATAAACAATTGTGAGGTACCTACTATCTTACCTGTGCTGTTCTCACTATTTGGAATACAAAGATGAGCAATACCTGGACCCGGTCTTGATAAACTAAGAATCAAGGAGGCATGTTAAAGCACATAAACAAACAAGCAAAAACTATAATAAGTTACTGAAATAGAAATATGAATGAATTATCATCAGGAGAAATATGTTCTTATCTCTTTAGCCTAATGGAAGTAGAAATGCGGAATAGAGCCTCTCAGAGGAACTGCCACATGAGCTGACATTTGACAGGAGAAAGTTGTCTCCAGGTGGGCCGAGGAAGAGGTGGGGCTCTATTAAGTCCTTCATAAGTTCTGGACACTCTTTGAAGTGCTTAATGTCACATTAAACATATTTAAAATGTGCACGGATCTGACACTAAACTTTATAATTTATGCATAATCATGTGAGCTGGATTACATTAAACGAGATGCTGTAATGCACAATTAGTAGACATTAAATTGTTTGTCAACAAATTTTGCGTTTTTTTGTATATTTAATACAATAGATTTTCCCATTTTCCAGCATTTTCTTAGATTCTTGTAAAACTCATGATCTCCAAGCACTATTCCTGTGGTACCTAACAGAAAATTATGACTGTGGAAAAGGTATTCCACAGCTTGAACACAGGTTCCGGGAAGATGTATATTCATATCTGAGTAGGAAAGTGCCTTAGTCCATTCAAGCAGCTAAAATAAAATGCCTTAGACTGTTTAACTTACAAACAACAGCAATTTATCTCTCACAGCTGTGGAGGCTGGGAAATCCAAGATCAAGGGCCTGGCAGATTTGGTGTGTATTAAGGGTCTGCTTCCTGGTTCATAGACACCATCTTCTCACTGTTTCCACATGTGGTAGAAGGGGTGAGGAACTTCTCTGGGGTCTCTTTTATAAACACACTAATCTCATTATAGAGGTTCGACCCTCATGACCTCCCAAGTAGCCCTATGTCCAACTACCATCAGAATGAGGATTAGGTTTTAACATAGGAATTTGGAGCAACACAAACATTCAGTCTGTAGCAGAAAGCCTCTCAAATAATAAGATCACTGATGAACCCTTTGTACACGTACCCATTTCCCCATTTGCATAAGCCATTCTCTGTACCCTGTCATCAGATATCATGAACAAGGTTCCTGAGTGAGGGTCCACTCTGAATTTATTTCCCAACTAACTGTAACTATAGACAAGTCCGTTAGCCTCTCCAGCCTTTGTGTCTCTGTTCATAAAATAAGAATAGTACAATAGTACCATAAATGTGATGTATTTGAAGTTCCGTGTAAACGACTTGCTAGAGATGTAAGGCATTATAACAGCCACAATAACCCAGTGCTTTTTATCTACCGCTTGACTTTGAACCCAGGAATTGCAAATTTCTGAAAATGTATTCTTTTCTAGAAAAACAGTGTGTCAAAAGAAGATGAGAAGGACTTCTGTCTTCTTTACTTTTAGAAAACATTGAAAGACAGCTTTTCTAAGAAAATTTCCTTGAGAAAATGTTGATTTTCTTTGTGAATTGCCACATGTAAAATCACACTTGACTGATACAATGCAATATATAACCTTAGTTGGAGCTCTGAGGAATTATGTTGGTGTTCTTTTTGCAAATAAAAAGAGCAATGTGGTCTGAGGCATTTGGGACAGGGAAAGATGGCTAATGTCATGGGGAAAATTCACAATTGAAATATCTTGTCTAATGTACATAACACATACCAGCAACTTTTGCGTTGGATTACAGCCCTCACATAGCTCCACACTTATAATCTTGTACGTATTGAAGAACTAATTTTGTTCTTTCCAGTTTTGTTATTGTTACTGTTGCTGTTGTGAAGTATTTGGTTTTTTGTTGTGGTTGTTAGGTGTTTGTTTGTTTTTTGTTGTTGTTGTTGTTAGGGAGCTACAATTCTGTGCTTCAAACACCAAAAAGCATTAAAAGGTACCTAATGAGAAGTCTCTCCTGTCTCTTTCCCCAGCTGCCATGTCTCCACCTCCTCTTCCATCTTGCCCCAAACTAACCATCATCGTTAATGCTAACATTAAAGACTTTGGTTAAAATATTGAAACATGAACATTAAGTCATTCATAAGGATTGTAGATTTGGAGAAATTAACTACAGAAGCAAAGTATTTGAAAAGTGGGGGAGAAAAGAGATATAGAAAACCAGTGGAAAGCCTATGCCATCTTTACAGCCTGTCCCCTTGAACAAATTCCTCCCTGAGAAGGAAAAATGCAGTGAATTTTTTGTGTGCCTGCCATAGCTTTTGTCTTTACAAGGAAAATCCAAAGCACTCTGAAAATGGATAGGATTGGACATATGCCCTGGATACATAAAATTTTCTCACAGGAAGTAATGTCAGAATTCTATTACCACCTTTTTATTTTATAGATGTGGAAACAGAGCTCACAGACATTTATGAGACTTCCAAAGTTTTCATTCACTTTCTTCTAATAAATGGATGTTTTGAAATAGTTACATGATAAATTTGGTCACCTCTGTAAGCTAGGAATAACCAATATAATTTAAATATCCTGCATGGATATTATGAAAATGTTATTTGTTGAGTAAAATTAATAGTCATCTATCAGGAACGATTCGATGTTAATAAATCAGGGTAAAAAGTACATTTCAGGTACTTCTGGAATGAAGGACATATAAACTGCAACACTTTTCAGTTATCGGAAAGACCTATTCACATTATATTATTGACTGAGTTATTTTCTGATCCCAAACCAGTGTTTTTTATTTCACTCAGAGAGTATTTCATTTGTGTTAGCCCCAGCACCTACCACAGAGCCTGGCACATAGTGGATACCAAAGGAATATTAGCTGACCAACTATATATGACAAAATTATCATTTATTATTTTTCATTTGATATTTAATATTATCTAATAATTAAGGGGGGTTATCAACACAAAGTCAGTGTTTATTTACTGAAGATAATAATTTAAAAAGTTAATATTATAAAGGATAATTTTCAGCTTCATGTTATGTTAAAGACATTACACAATTAGAAAATTATACAAATAAGCAATTAATATGATTGCCAGGATCAGTCCATCTCACAGAGCACTGTATATTTCTTAGTTTGAGATTTTCACAGAAAAGAAAAGTGGGGTATCAACATATTTTCCCAAACTTATTTTGTGCTTTCTAATTCTCAACAAAACTTTCTTTTCATCATGGCATCCAGCCTTTATCACCACAATCTCACCACCATATCTATGGATAAAAATCCCCTATCCCATTTTACTGCCCATCCAGCTCCTTTTCTGACTTCAATATCCCACTGAAGTCCTCCCTTCTCCAAGAAGGCTTTCCTCCCCCACTCAGCCTGCAGCAAACTCCTTCCTCTGAACTCTCATAGTAGCGATAACACTCCTTGCACACTTAACCTCCTTTGTATTTTGATGTTATTGGCTAAATTTCCTGTGCATACATTTGAATTTCCTAGTTAGATTGATTCCAAGAATTTTAAGAGTAGAAGCAACCTCAGAGGTGCATCAGTTCAACCCTCTTGTATGAAAATGGAAACTGAGGCCCATCCAGAGAGGTTAAGCGAATGGCCCAAGTTAACACATGGATGTAGCAGGAATGAACACACCTCTTGTCAAGCCCCCAGTGTTTTCAATTCATTACTGTGTAGTAGAGAGTACAGGACTTGGTAGGTCCTTGTGTCCACAACAATGCTAAATATAGTGCCTTGTGTGTAATTCAAGAGTACTTCAACAAGTTCATGGAAAAATAGAATTGAAACATAATATGAATCTTTCCACGAACTTGTTGAAGTACCCTTATTAATTATGTTTTTTGTTGTCATTGTTTTGTTGTGAACTTGATATAAAATATACATCCCACTATAGATTTTAGGAAATATTGGCTCACTGATTTGGTAGAGAGGTGTCTGTGCTCGGGTACATTCACATGGTGAGCCAGCACTTGCTTTTTCCAGACTATTTGGCAATAGTCTATCTATGTTTCATAGTCTCATCACACAGGATAAATAAGTTCTGTGTTGAAACGAATAGGAAAAAGGAAGAAGCACAGAAAATTGAGTTAAGTTACAATTTATAAATAAAAATAAAGTCATATTATTTTTACCCCATGCCTTGCTCTCTACCCCACCTAACAACAAAAAAAATTCTTATCTACATACTCACACACATACATACATACATGCAATGAACTAAATGTTTGTCTTCCCCCAAAATTTATGTGTTAAAAATAAAGTCATATTATTTTTACCCCATGCCTTGCTCTCTACCCCACCTAACAACAAAAAAAATTCTTATCTACATACACACACACATACATACATACATGCAATGAACTAAATGTTTGTCTTCCCCCAAAATTTATGTGTTGAAGCCCTAATCCCCAATGTGATAGTAGTTGGAGGTGAGGCCTTTGGGAGGTAATTAGGTTTAAATGAGGTCATGAGGGTGGAGCCTCCATAATGGATTAGTGTCCTTACAGGAAGAGACCAAAGGCACACAAAAGAACCTGGAAGTGTGAAAATCAATGGAGAACAGGGAGGAGGGGAGGGGATTCCAGCAAAGAAGAGTTCACTGTTCTCAATAAGGTCATTTATTTGAACTTGTATCCAAAAAAAGTTTGCTTTGGGTTGAATGTTTCCCCAACACTTAATTCTCACTGTAACTGTTGAGGGTGGGAAATCCAATTATGGTAATTGAAAGATGGGGACTTGAAGAAGCGATTAGGTGGTAGGGACCATGCATCTACTTAACGGTGGTCGGGGCATTGTTTGGAGGGCTTTAAAAGGAGAGTGAATGAAGAGGTTAGCCTCTCTCTGTGCTCCGCCATTTCACAATGTGATACCCGGCCGTCACTGTCACCACTGCCAAGGCCTTCACCAAATGTGTCCTCTGGACTTTGGACTTCCAGCCTCTGAAATTGTAAGCCATAAATTTTGTTTTCTTATAAATTACCCAGTTCTGCGTATCTTTTTATAAGCAACGGAAATGGACTAATACAGAAAACTGGTACTGAGGGTGAGTGGTTGCTTATAACAAATACTTGAAAATGTGGAAACACCTTCAAAACTGGGTGTTGAGGAAAGGCTGTATGAATTTGGAGGAACAGGCTAGAAAAAGCCTAGAGGCTGGTGAAAGTTTAGAAGACAAGAAAACCAGAGAAAGTTTGGAATGTTTTAGGGACTGGTTAAATGGTGGTGAGAAGAACGCTGATAGAAATATGGACAGCAAAGGCCATTCTGAGAAGATCTCAGACATAAATGAGAAGGGACTCAGTGGAAGCTGGAGGAAAGGTCATCTTTACTATGAACTAGCAAGAAACGTGGCTGCATTCTGTTCATGCCCCCGAATTTTATGGAATGTGAAACTTAAAGGTGCTGAACCAGCATATTTGGCAGAAGAAATTTCTAAGCAGCAAAGCACTGAGGAAACTGCATGGCTACTTGCAACAGCCTACACTGTGTTATGGTGGCAAAAGCATGACATAAAGCCAGAAGTTAAAAGGAAAGCAGAGCACAAAGATTTGGAAAATTTGCAGCCTGTCCATGTGGTAGAGAATGAGAGAGCATTTTCAGAAGAAAAATTCAGCAGTGCTAAGAAGATGACTACAAAAGAAAGGAATTATCAAAAGAAGGGGGAAAAGGCCTTGAAGGCATTTCAGAGATCTTGGAGGCTGCATCTTCCATTACAGGCCCAAAGGCCTAGGTAGACAGAATGGTCTTGGGGAACAGGCCCAAGGCACCAGCCACAGGCTGCTCCACAGGCTCAGGGCCACCTTGGGATGTTACTTCACACAGCACACCCCAGCTTCTTTGGCTGCTCTAGCTGTGGCTAAATTGGCCCCAGATATGGCTGGTCCTATAGCTTTGGAAAATACAAGCAGGAGCCTGTCCACATGGTATTAGGTCTGTAGGTTCACAGAATGCCAGGGCTGTGGAAGCTTGGGAGCCTCCACCCCAATTTCAAGAGATGTATGGAAAAACCTGGGGGCCCTGGAAGAGATCTGTTGCAGGGGTGGAGTCACCACATAGAGCCTTTGCTAGAGCAATGCCAAGAGTAAATGTGGAGTCAGAGTTGCAGCGCCATGCCTAGTGGAGCCATGAGGGTGGGACCTCCATGGAGACCCCAGAATTGTGGAGCTACCAGCATGCAATGCCAGCTTGCAAGAGCTAAAGCATCACCTGAGACCAGGAAAGCCATAACAGCAGAGCTGCCTGAGGATGTGGGGACCTGACCCCCACAACAGCATGCAGAGGACATCAGACATGGAGTCAAGGTACATGATTTGTCAGCTTTAAGATTCAATGTCTGCCCTGCTGGGTTTTGGACTTGTTTGGAACCTGTTACTCCTTTCTTTTGGCCTATTTCTCCCTTTTTGAATGGGAATATGTACCCTATGTTTGTCCCACCACTGTATCTTGGAAGTAGATAACTTGCCTTGATGTCACATATGGGACTTTGAACTTTTGACTTTTGAGTTGAAACAAGACTGTGGGGATGGAATGAATATATTTGTATGTGAAAAGGACATGAGTTTTGGGGGGCTAGGAGTGGAATGTCTTGGTTTCAATGTCCCCCCAACTCTGAATTCCCACTATATTTAATTAACATGTAATTAAATACAGTTAATTGTTCTAAATAATTAACTAATTAAAATCAATTGAAATTAAATTTTTAAAAATTTTTAAAAATAAATTCATTAAAATTATTTTTAATTAATTTAAAATTAATTAAATAACTAATTAATTAACACCATATTTAATTAACACTTAATTCCATATACTTTGTTATAAGCAACAGAATGGACTAATGCAAAGTTGTTTCTTTTAGAATATGCACAAGTTGAGCTGGCATTTTAAGCCATAAAAGGAGACCTTATAAAGATGCTGGGTTAGAGCCCGGACCTTTACCAGCATACTTGCCCTTTACCCTCTGGCTGGTTATTAAGTCATTCAGAAATATATAACCAAAGAGAGTATTGTGTCCCAAATGTTCAAAAATAAATCACCCACATTTCATTTTTGTCACCAACTTTAGACAAAGTCAAACCTCATTAAGATTAGACACTTACAGTTTCCTTCCTGATGAGATATTTTTTTCTTACTGCAAGTCCTTAACCTGAAGTCTTTGGCAAAAGTTGCATAGTAAATCCAGAAACTCAAGCAGATACTGAAGTTTGGTGTTGTATTGGTCCATTTTCTGTTGCTTAGGATGCAATATCTGAAACTGAGTAATTTATAAAGAGATGATAAGTATATTTTACAGTTTTGGAGGCTGGGAAGTCCATGGTCCAGGGGGCACTTCTGGTAAGGACCTTCTTGGTGAAGACTCTTTACAGCAACACAGGGAATCACACAGCGAGAATTGCAAGAGCAAGAGAGCCACCTTCTCACTCACTCTACTTTTAACCCATCAGAACAATGCTCGTGACCACCTATTAAACAATCAATGGATTAAGCCATTTACGAGGGCACAGTCCTCACAATCTAATAACCTCTTAAAGGCCCCACTTTTCAAATACCATAATTAGCTCTCTCATCCTCTTAACACTGTTACAATGTGGGTCAAGTTTCCAATACATGAACTTTTGGGGAACAAATTTAAGCCATAGCAGACCTTAAACCCCATGGCCACCAATGGAGGGCTTCAGGATCTGCCACGGACCTGGGGTAGGGGAGCAAGGAAGGTGGGAGATGGCCTGAGTTTGACAAAATTTTGCTAAAACTTCTGAAAGTTGTTAGAGGCTTGCCAGACTATGAACGTGTGCCTGGTTTCTGCCCACTGTCCTCCCCTGTGTCCTCTGCCCATTGCCCTGCATCAGGACCCTAGCTCTTGGTTTCACAGTGTATTTGTCTGTTTTCACCTGGGTAGTGGGACTTCCCATCTCTCTCCCCACGACCTACAAGAAGAGCTGGGATAGAGTCAGCAATGGTGGAACACCACCCATGATGACCAGAAGTGATGGGAAAGCCATTCCAGACACTGATTCTTTCTGCCACACTCAACTCCCACAGCAGCCCTTGTTTCCAAGGTATGTTTTGATTACTTGGATCCCTTTAGTTATGACCTATCTATTCTTAGGGCAATGTTCATAAGTCTTTGAGCTTTTCTACTCTCTGGGTTACAAAGTAATAGTAATAAAAATACCAGTGACAGTGATTAACATTTATTTGAATATACTAAGTGGTAGACACTAAGCACTTTTCTTGCATATATTGACTCATTAATCTCCATAGTTTTATGTGGTAGATAGATTATTATTCCCATTTCATAGTACTTTGAGGTCCCAAATAGTTGAACAACTTGCCCAAAGTCACAGCTTACAACTGGTGGAGGCAGGATTCAAACACCGTCTGGCTCTAGAAATTGTATTCCGGACTATAAGGTTAGCTGCCTACAGCAATGTGCATTCCACAATGATAACAGTAATAAATGACAGTATAGATATCTATTGATAAGGCACATGCTTTGGGTTATTTTTCAATGAGTTTAATGGGTTGCAGCAAACTAAATCATTTACACTCTCCCGATTCCTCTGAACGGGGGTGTCCTCCTGGGGGTGGCAGCCTGAAGCTGAAACAGTGGTCTATATCTATGGAATATTGGGGGGCTTTTTGTTTTGTTTTTTTTTAACATAAGTTAACTATTAATAACTTTTAGGGCTGTTTGAAAGTTTATAGTGTATTATTACAATTGGAGACTACTTCAAAGTATAATTGAAGGTTCAGTTGATTTCCTTCTTTCTCAACCTTATAATACAGAAGGGTATGCACTCCTTTCCTGCAGGTAGAAAACCTGAAATTTAATTATAGGAAAGGAGAACATAAAAGTACAAACTTGCTTTTTTTCCCCCTTTCCTTTTGAAATCCATCCCCTTCCTTTACCACGGAGTCAGAGATTATTAGAGATTTTTTTTCTTTCATGTACAATACTTCCTGACTTTAATATCTCATAAATTTGAAGTGTTCTGAATTTTTATGGCTTAGTGATTCTTGGGGAAATGTTTATCTTTTTTGTTTATTTCTTTTTCTGAGAGCATTTAGAAAAAGGAAATATTTTAACTCTCATTTGTCATGTTGTAACAGTTCGTAAGCATTACAGTTCATTTTTCAGAATCTATTAGTGTGGACTTGGAAGCATTATTATTTCGGGGATGTGTTTAAGCTTTCCTATTTTTCTTTCCTGGCATCTTCTTAAAACTTCCAGAGTTATCTTTAACATTGTATTTCTGAAATTCAATGAAAATCATTTCAAATCTTGTTGATTACAAGAAATTAATTTTGTGACCAAATATACTTGTTGTTACTCCTACTATCTAATTAATCTATAATAATCAGGGAAGAAATAATCTAAATAATATTTTTTTCAGATATTAGGACCTTACTAATTAAGTATTTAAAAATTTGAAAATGTATATGATTGATAAACATTTTCTTACTTTAAAAAGGACATGTAAAGCAAAATCTAACCAATTTTTGTGTTTGGGTTTCAGTGAGGCATGGATTACTATGGAGTAAAAAATAACTGCAAAAATATAATAGCTGTGTTCTTTCTTTTTTTTTTTTCCTTTTTGTCTTTTTTCGTGTCTGGCAACGGATCGCAACCCTCAGTGTCGCGCCCGTACCGGACCGGGACCGGCAACGGGATCGCAACCCTCAGTGCTGCGTCTGCACCTCGCTCAGCCAGTGAGCGGGAACCGGTCTGTATGTGGGATCCGAACCCTCGGCGGGAGCGCCGCTGTGCTCCCAAGCAGCGCACTGTAGCAGTGCGCAACCGGGCTGGCCCAATAGCTGTGTTCTTTCTGATAAGGCTTCTCCCTCTCACCTTAAATTCAACAAAGTTGATTCAACAATAATAAATGCTTATTACGTGTGAGGTAATGAATGCCTATTAAATGTGGCACTACACCAAGTGCTAGGAATGCAAAAAATGAATAAGAAAATACATGGAAACAGCACTGATGTAAAAACCTCCCCCACGGTCTGGCCCAATAGCTGTGTTCTTTCTGATAAGGCTTCTCCCTCTCACCTTAAATTCAACAAATTTGATTCAACAATAATAAATGCTTATTACGTGTGAGGTAATGAATGCCTATTATATGTGGCACTACGCCAAGTGCTAGGAATGCAAAAAATGAATAAGAAAATACATGGAAACAGCACTGATGTAAAAACCTCCCCCACGGTCTCCCCAATCATTCCCCTGCTTTCTCCCAAAGATGACTACTGTTTGACTTCTCACACCATGTTAGTTATTGTACTTTTTAAATAAATGGAATAATGGGTATGCATTCTTTTGTACCTTGTCTTTTGTTGAACATTTTACTTCTGAAATTCATTCATTTTGTGTGGAATTTTTGTAGCTGTTTTTACTGTTGTACAGGATTGAGTTTACAAAAATACCAAAAATATTTATCCATTCTACTGTTGAAAGACATTTTATCTATCTTGGTCTATTTCTATCTGGAGTCATATGAATAATGCTGTTTCGAACATTCTTGAACATGCCCTCTTGGTAAACACACGTATGCATTTTTGCTAGGTATGTACCTAAGAATAGAAGCGTTATGTTTTTGGATAATACAAAAAGGGCATATTCTTAGCCTCCAGCACTTTTCCAGAAGTTTCGCTCAATGTTTCCTAGTATAACTCATTGTCCATAGCCAGCCTAGCTGCGAGAAAGGGAAGGCGAAAATGGATTTTAGCTGGATCCGTTTTCATTTTTAATAAAATCTAAATTCTGTTACCAAAAAGGAGGAAATTGGTACTGTGTGGCAAGCAGAGGTCTCTGCCTACTACTTCTCCTTCAGCCCCTGCCATCTCAGTAAACAGAACTATTGTTAACCTAGTGATTCAAATAAAAATCCCAGGGTCATTCTTCATTCCTGCCCACATCCCAACCACCAGCAAATCTTCTCAGTTCTATTTCCCAAAATACATCTTGAATCTATCATCTTCTCTCTTTTCCATTGATTCCATATATTTTAAAAATATATATTTTCTCTTCTTCTCTCCCATAACCCCTTAATATAAGCCATCGTCCTCTCTTGGATAGATGTATGATTGCAATGGCCTCCTGTCGGGTCTCTTTTCTCCCAGTTTTCACCCCTATTATCCTTACAGCAGTCAGTGGTTTGGTTTGGTTTTGCCTTGCTATTTTTTGGTGTATTTATTTTCCAACAAAGCCATGCTAGCTCCCTACCTGAAAGCTTTCAATGGATTCCTATGGTACATAAAGTAAAAACTCAACTCCTAAGAATGGTCTGCATGGACATCCGCACATCTTCTCCACTCTCACCCTCTGCTCAGTCCGCTCCAGCCACAAAAGCTTCACACACATCCAATTCTTTCTCACTCCAGGATCTTTGCACCAGAACACATCCTTTCCACTCTTTTTGGTTTCTTTCGCTTGTTTTGTTTGTAGTTTGTCTCCCACCACTGGAAGATAGGCTTTGCGAACG
>NW_007736182.1:5495-12131 GCF_000696425.1 Galeopterus variegatus | reverse complement strand
TTCTTTCGCTTGTTTTGTTTGTAGTTTGTCTCCCACCACTGGAAGATAGGCTTTGCGAACGTAAGGCTTGTCTGAGCTCTTTGCCCAATCCTGGAGTTTTCTTTCGCTTGTTTTGTTTGTAGTTTGTCTCCCACCACTGGAAGATAGGCTTTGCGAACGCAGGGCTTGTCTGAGCTCTTTGCCCACTCCTGGAGAGACCTGCCTAACCTCTTACAGTGCTCAGTACTGTTGAACGAGAAATACATTTCTTATTTGTGAGGCTGTGAGCAATTTTTATTTCTTATTATGGCTTACACCGTACATATTCTGAATATTCTTTAGCAATCATGGATTGCTTTTGAATGTTAACAAGGTTTATTTTATTTACTACATTAAATAATCTGTAGTGTATAATTACTAAGTTTGAAGTTAACTAATGAGTTAGAGAAACTAATATTTTGCAGCAGCACCTACAATACATAAGGTATCGGCTAGGAATGTCAAATAACAGACAATGCTGACAGACATAACAACCTGAGGGGCTTACAACCCTGAAATGGAAACTGAGGAGTAAGCAAAGCTGGCTGTATTCTAACCCAGACTTCGGTAAGTACTAGAAAAGATACATGAACTAGATGTGAGTTACAAATATGTAGTCTTTCTTCTCCCCGTTAAGCAGATAGTAGACTACACTATATGAACACAATCCCTTGCGCAGCTGTTATATAGACAAATGCAAGTTGTTGCTTGTTCTTACAGCAAAAAATGTGTTCCATTCTGATTCACATTTTGTCATTATTTATTCCAAAAGCAAATCCAAAACAAAAATAACCAAGAACCAACAAAAAACAAATGAAACAAATGAACTGAAAAGCAAGTTCCCGAGTATGCCTGCCATAGTTCTTCAGGTATTGGGAAAGTACTTTCCTAGCACGTGGCCTAACTTACAGATGTTGTTCAGCTTACTGCAGGACAAGTGAGCAGCTTACTTGATATACGCTGATTGATCTGCCTTTTTTACAGGATAATAGCCTCAGGGAAAGGCATCATTAGAAAATCAAAGCTGAAAAACTTTAAGGGCTCCAAAGAACACTAGAAATAAGGTAAAACTGAATTTTAAAAAGAAACATTTAATAGCTTTAGTTTATCTGAAAGAGTAAATGCCTCATGACATTGAAAGATGTTCAGAAAGCTGTTTATTTTTATAAGAACCAAGACTAATATCTTATAAAGTATTGCAAGATTTAGCAATGTTATGGTACTATTTTAAATTCACTTTGATGATTTCTTTTTCTTTTATTTTCTTAGTTACTTCTTGAAAGGTATTTGTAGCTATAGTTTTATGAATATGAGTCATCGTCATAATCCTAGATATAAACTACTCAGTAATAGGTACCACTTATTGTGCAAATGCAGTCCTGTGCAAATGAATTCAGTCACATTTTTTTCTATATTCTTTATAAAAACTGATCCTCCCTGGTGCATCTTAGGTGTTTAATACATATTTATTTATTTTGCTATATTGTTGAGAAAACTTTGCATTGGGAATTATAAATGAAAATATCCTCAACTCTGTTCCTTATTAAATAGAATATCCTAGACTGGTTTTTCATAGACTACATAACTAATAAGTTTTCTCCTGGCTGTAAATCCTTTGGTTCTCTTTCTTTTTTCTTTTCTTTTCTTTCCTTTTCTTTTCTTTTGTTTTCTTTCTTTCTTTCTTTCTTTCTTTCTTTCTTTCTTTCTTTCTTTCTTTCTTTTTCTTTGTTTCTCATTCTCTCCCTCTCTCTCTCTGTCTCTCTCTCTCTCTCTCTATATATATATATATAAATCACTCTTTCCCTTTTATAGACTATATTCATCCATTCAGCAAGTATTTGTTGAAGGCCTCCTGATAAAGTACTATCCACTGTTCTAGTGTAATTTAGCAACGACAAACAAGCCTACATTCTCATGGAGTTTAGAGTTTCCCTTGAAGAAGACTTTATCTAATTAGTTCTGGTTTTTCATGATCTAGAAGATGGCATTTGCTTTGTAGATTAAGTAAAAAACATTAATGAATACGGAAGAGAAAGAATGAATGAATGAACGAATGACATGAACTTTTGACTCCTTCAGATTTGAAAAAACAGTCCTGTCCTTACTGAATTACAGTCAAAAGAACACCAGATGGCTTCAGAGAGATTGAACCAAGAAGATGAAAGGTAGGTAACTATGGGCAGTTTCTGTGTTTTCATGTGTTCATCGTTCACAGAAGTTTAATTTTCACAAATGATACATCAATGACCTTAAACAACCTTCAGAACTCTGAATTCAGATTTTCATAATCAGCTGACAAACCTGTTAAGCTATCACAAAATAACTCTTCTAAGATTACAGTTCAATTTCAGTGATATCACCATGTTTGTGTGCCAGAGTTTTTATAACTATTGTAATCTTATTACATTTTGTCCTTAACGATTTATGAAAAATATGACAACTGAAAAACAAAACATGCTGACTTAGCTGAAAAGAACTATGACTGTCATAAACTTTTCATACATTTTAGATAGCAGTGAAAATTTTTTAATGTTTAAAAAAAGTCATATCTTAACCAGACTCTCATTAGATTTACGCAGGTCTACCACGCATTTGGTTGTTAAATTAAAACAAACAAACAAAAAAAAACCGTAAGAATATGTATGAGACATTGGAATTTTATCATTCAAGATTAGTTCTAGCAAAAAAGAGATAGTTTTTGTTTTTTTTTTTTTTTTTCTTTAAACTGAGAAGAGAAACTCTTCCCATATTGACTGGTATTTGACCTCTGCACATGAGACTTTCACACACATTTTCAGAAATGCAGTAAGTATGAAAGTAGATCTATCCAATGGGGGTCTCCGGTAGCCACTAGGTGATGGTATTTCTCCCCTTGTCTCTCCCTTTCTTTTTCTTGTCTCCGTTATTGTTTTGTACACTTTGTTTGTTCATTAGACCTGCTAGTGACACCTAGAGGTATCTGGAAGCATTGCATACCTCAGGATAGAGCTAGAGCAGGTCGAGTTGGTTGGCCTCTACTATGAATTTAAATATTCAGAGGTTTTGGAACCTATGTGCTCTCTCCTCATTTTTTAAAATGCTCCAGAGAGGTTGAGGAGATCTGATAACCTTAGAAATGCTTGACTAGCACAGCAGGGGTGTAGCAGAAAATGTGTATGTGTGTTTGCACTGGTTTAAAAACTTGGCTCTGTCATTGACCAGCTATATAACCTTGAGCAGATTACTTATCCACTTAAAAAGTCAGTTTCCTCACTTATAAAATGTGTATTAAAATGCTTATCACTTGAGATTATTGTGAGAATTAGATATATATGTATATAAAGCATCTGGCATATAGTAGATACTCAAATGATATTATTATTGTCATGATGCTAATTAAAATGATTATTTTTCTGTTATGTTGGACTAAATTATTATTACATGTAAAACATAGATACAATTAAGTGGAACTAAAACTTTTCCCTTTAAGAAGCCTTAAAAACTAAAAGCAAAGTTGTCTATTTCTTTATATTTTTATCTGATCTTAAAGAAGTTGTTAATAAATTCCTGAACGTTCAACAGTGGAGACTTGGGAATTAGTGACAAAAGCTCAGAGGATTAAGATAATAAATAAATTAATTGTGAAGGCAGGTCTCTTTCTTAAAAGTAAGACAATGGACAAGATGTTTATAGATTTTCTTATAGCACAGAGAGGCCAAAATGGTACTGAATCATGACCACTCTCATTGTCCATACTTAGTGAAACAAGAAAATGTCCCAGAAAGAGCGGAATTTAAAGAAATTATATCTGAAAATTAAGCAACACAAATTGTGGAATGTCTGTTTCTTCCTCATTATTCAGCACTATAAGGGCCTTTAAATACTCAGGAGAATAGACAGGGTAACCATTAAAACAAACAAAAATCATCAGCCAAGGGAAGATTGGGAATCATTTCATTTCTTTAATACTTATTTTATTGCTTTCTATATTTCCTTTTTCTCCCCTCTAAATTGCTTTTCTTCCTCCTCTGTCCTGTCTTCTTTTCGCAATATCTCAAAACTCTTCACTCTTTTATTTCATCCTCTTTCATGATTTTTTAATTTGTCGTCTATTGATTCTACACTGTAAGATATAAGGACAATTTGAGAATGTCCTGAGCTTAGTACCAATGTTATTATGAACTCTGAAGAACAAATTATGAGCATGAAAACATGGTATTTTTATAAGCTGTGGGCACATGGAGTAAAGATCACATTCTGCATCCAGGCTTTCTCTCAAAGAATACTGAGGACAGCTTTGAATGACACTCTAAGGAGGCAGAACTCTAATGAAGGTTTATGAGAAGGTAAAAATATAACATCTCTAAGAAAATTAACCTGGCAACAGAATGGAGAAGAAGGATCATAGGAAGAGGTGTAATTTACTAATAATTGTAACAGTCCACGCTTGACATTTCAAGTGCCTGAAATAATACGTTTAGGGTACTTATCCAAGCACTTAATATTTCATACAGAAAATAATACTGCCTCTGTAGTTGCTTTAGAGTTTACAAAGTACCTCCATGCTATTTCATTTTTACAACCACCAGCAAAGGTAGGGCAGGAATTGTCACTAGCATTTTCCAGATGAGAAAAGTGATGCTCAAAGTGGCTGTCATGCTCCAGGACCTGGCTAATAAGTTAAACCGAGATCTCAGGCCTCTTAAGTGAAACTAGAAAATAAGAAACAGCAACAACAGAAATGACTCTAATTTAACAGTTATTTAGTGGTATCCATTATTTGGAATAAGAAATATGAAATCTAACATTTCTGGCTTCGAGAAAGGCAAAATTTCCATATAAAACTATAAAATATTGCTAAGTAAAAAAAATGAAAAATTAATCTACCTGATGGATAGTTAACTGTGCTTTACTAACATTCATGTTTTTGGCTTAGGTGTATAATCAGAAATTGTCTTCGTCTGAAAATAATGAAATTATAGTTGACGACTGAATGAGCCAGGATTACCATCATTTCAAAAATACAGATACTTTCCCAAATCTTATTTTTTAAAAGTCTTTCAGGTAGTGAAAAAAATGATCAGTAGATTATTACAGAGCAAAAACACATAAAATAATGAATGCTTTTGAAACATTACACTGTTTTCATAAGTTTGATCGCTGACGGTATTTTAAATCACCAAAAAGACATGATTGTTTATCATCTCCATGTCATTGAACCCATTTAAATTTTGCTTTTTAATGAATCTTGAAAATATAGTGGTTTTTAATGCTTACCATTGGTAACTTCAATAAAATATTTACTGTATTAGAAAAAAATTAAGTTGAGTGGAATAGGATATTAAGTGGTAAATTTTCCAGTCTTTGTTAATCTCATCTATGGAAAGCCTGACGGCTGAGACCAGAAAGCTGCAAGTCAACCATTTGATCTGTTCTGATACTACATGCACTCCCCGGTTTAAAAAATGTCTGGAATGCTGCAGCATCTGAGTGTTTCTTCTAACACTTGATATATAAAAAGATGAGAAAGTGTAAATCAGCCAGATTAAAACCTTTACTTACCAATGATTGATTTTCCTATTTGAATAATTTCTAAAAACATCTGTCTGGGTGATATCCAGCAAAATGAATGGAAACATCCATCCCGGATTGGGTGCAATTCTGAGACTAACGGCATCTGCTAACTGCGTCAGGAATTCCTGTTACACACTGAAGGATGCACTTCACAGAGGTTTATATTTACATAGTTTAAAAATAATAGTCAATAAGAAAACAATTTGTGAGAAGGGCTAATTGCTTTATGGTCAATTGCATCCAAACGTGTACATGTATCCTGTATGTGTATATGTAAAATGGTATAAAGTTTGAAGAAATGTCAATTTCTCACTGGTTTATTCTATGACTCTTAGAATGTCATGTTGTTTTTGTTTGTTTGTTTGTTTTTCATGGCATGCTCCATTAACAACTATAGCCATTTGCATTAATCTCCCAAACATCAATGAAACATACCCAGTGACTGGGATAAAATTATAAGTATAGTAAGGGTGGGGTCATGTGTAAGGAAAGCAACACTGTAAGGGTGGGGTCATGTGTAAGGAAAGTACTAATTTCTAGTCCTATTATTTTTCATCTAGTGTTTTCTTCTATTTCAGTCAACATGGGGACTTAGGCAGAGTAGATTTTGGTAGACTCTGGAGAATCCGAAGCAAGCTCCAGTAAAGGAGAGACTCTTTGTCAAGTCTGCTAATGTGGCCCTGGTACCTAAGAAAAAATTTGGCACAGAATAGGACCTCAATATGTTCAATAACTACTTATTGAGTGTTTACTATGTTCCAGGCACTACTGAAGGCAATGAAAATACATTATCGAACAAAACATATAAAATTTCTTGTCTTTTTGGGATTTGTATTTTAGTAGAAGAGAGAATATAAGCATAATAAATAGAGTATGTAGAGTAATAAAAGGTGATATGTTGTGGGAAAATATCGGAGTGTTGGGGTAGCTAAGATTTTAAGTGGAGTAGCCAGAGCAGCCCTCGATGAGTTGATACATGAACAAAGAGCTGCATGAATATATGGGAAAAGAGTGCTCCAGGTAGAAGAAACTGCAGGTGCAAAGGACCTGAGGTGACAGATCAGC
>NW_007736182.1:2572-4184 GCF_000696425.1 Galeopterus variegatus | reverse complement strand
AGGGAAATAAAAAACAGAAGAGAAGGAGATATGAGCTATGGGGGCTCCCTGCAAGGGCCAGCGGCAAAGTCTCACCAAGTCTCTGTCTGATTTCTGTTCTTGACCTTGATGTTACCCTTAGAGTCCTGGAGGATTTTGATTTGCTTCAGAGTGGAGTCCGTGTCTTTGCAAAGTCTCTGTGCAGCTTTGCAGGGCTCTTGCTGACTTTATTGGTGCTAGAGTCTAGTTTCCAAACATTTGGCCTTGATCATTTCTCAGAATTCTGTAAGCCTAAAAGAAGCATTCTTAGTTTTGCAAAATACTGATTAGCTTTTCAACCACCTTGTTTTTCTACTTAGCAGGCAAAATAAGAAAGTCGGGAGACAGGAAGAAAGAGAAGGGAAAAAAAACAAAACTGTCCTTTTAATTTTTTTTTTTCCCTTAGCCCAGGCGGTTTTAGGTCCCAACAGGGCTTCAGTACTGCTCACTCCAACACACTCATTCATTTTGCAAATCAAGATTGTCTGTTTTGTGTGAGCTGTTCTAAGTACTTTAAATTTTCACATGTTCTTATTTGCTTGCCAGATGTGGAAGGCTGAATAATATCCCCCCAAAGATGTCTATATCCTAATCCCCAGAACCTGTGAATACGTTACTTTATATGGTAAAAGAGACTTTGCAGAGCTGATGAAGTTAAGCATCTGGAGATGAAAAGATCATCCTGAATTACATGGGTGGGCACAATATAATCATAAGGGTCTTTAAAAGAGGTAGTAGGAGGTGTGAAAATGGAAGCTAAAGGGTGGAGAGATGTGAAGAAAGGACCATGAGCCATGCAGGTAGCTACTAGTAGCTGAAAAAGGTGGGGAAAAGAATTCTCCCCAAAACACATGCAGCTTACCAACATCAGGACTTTTTTAGTGACACCCATTTTAGACTTCTGATCTCCAGACCTGAAATGTAATAATTTGTGTTGTTTTAAGCCACAAAGTTTGAGTTAATTTATTACAGCAGCAATAGGAAACATACAAAAAATAAGATTTCCAAATAAATACATAATAATTGTATGACTCTGCTATAATTTGCTTCACTGACTCTGTATTGTTCAACTTTGAGGTCGTTTCCAATTTTCTTTCCTGTTATAAATAATTCTGAAATGAATATCCTCATGCATAAATCTTGGCATACACGTCTGGTTATTTTCTTAGGATAAAACCTGAAGATGAAGTAATTGTTGTAGTGATTTTTAAAAACTGCTTAAAATACAGAGAAAGTGGAGAGACTCATATAACAAACAATCACACAACAAACTTTTCACACATGATGATGAATGTTTATTAAAAATAAGTAAAATTATTAGTGACAGGCGTTAAGAACACTTTAACCCCCTTTCCCACCCTGCGTCGATACCACCATCACTTCCAGAACAAAGACTGCAAAGTATGGAATTATTCTCGAAAGGGTGAAACATCCTTGCTCATGGACTGTTTTGATCTTCTCTTTGCTATTCCAATTTTAGTGTACATAGCACCACAGCAAGCACCACAGTTTTCTTTTATTCTTAAAAAAAACCCTTAAAACTAGCTGAGTTTATAAATTACAGCTTCTTTATCACAATAGCTCTTTTAGACTA
>NW_007736182.1:0-1469 GCF_000696425.1 Galeopterus variegatus | reverse complement strand
ATAGAAATTACTACCATTTAAGTGGTACACATTTTGTGGTAATTCTTATAAAGTATTTTAAAGAAGAAAAACCCTATAGCAGGCTAAAAATTATTATTTGTGCAGTACTTGAAACACAAGCTATTTATTTTACTTTTAACATTTTACAAGAAAAGTGATATATACTAACTTCTCAGATAAAACTATGAACAATGTGGTTTGTTTATTAATCTCAATAATTAAAAAAAATTTAAGCTAAAATGAGTAATTAAATAAAACATATCTGTATATATATACATATATATATACTAAATATATGTTGTGCATATATATAACACATATATATATAAACAATGAGATCATATCTGTAATTAAAGGGTTAGTTTTTTTCCAACATAGAAATTATATACCTCTTTAAAATAATGACAACGTATGACTTACATGCTGCCCCATATAGATTTTTTTTTAATTTATTCTGATAAATGAAGCAAAGAGAGAGAAAAGTTTCCACAAATAACTCTAAAAGGCCCTATAGGTAAAACTATCATTTTAGAATCAAAAGGACTTAAGCTCTGACTGGTAATGCATAAACTTATAACCAAGGAGCATCTATTAAATGAAACGGGCTGATCTTCAACTTGGCTCTTACTTTGTAAATTCTGAATAACAACCCATTATATAAATTGATTTAATCTTCGAGGATTTGCTTTATATTTCATTTTAATTTACGCTTTTTACTTTCTAATCCAAATAACACTGNGGAAAAGAGTGCTCCAGGTAGAAGAAACTGCAGGTGCAAAGGACCTGAGGTGACAGATCAGCGTTTTGGAGGAACAGCAAGATGTCAGTGTAGCCAGGGCAGAGTAGAAGTGTGGGAGAGAGTGTAGGTAGTGTGCTTAAATAGGTATCATTAAGGAAAAACACAGTGTAGGGCTTTGGGGGCCATCCAAAGAGTTTGGCCTTTATGTCTTGGTGAAATGCAGAGACCATGGAAGGTTTTGAGCAGAAGAGAAACACAATGTGACTTATGTGTTAAACAGATCACTGGCTGTTGTGCTGAGAATAAACGGGGGCCAGGCTAGAGGCAGGGAGGCCTATGAGGAGACTACGAGGGTACTTCAAAAAGTTCATGGGAAAATAAAATTAAAAGATAAAACAACATTTCCATGAACTTTTTGAAGTAACTTCCTATTGGAATAATCCAGGTGAGAGATGAGGATGGCTTAGATCAGTCTGTGCATGCAGAAGTTCTCATATCCACTTGTTACTGAACCCAAGTCCAGCTGACCGCAGCCCAGACAAAAGACTCGAAAGTCAAATGATGGTGATAAGGGAAGAAAGCTTTATTCAGTTGAGGGCTGTTAAGCTACCCTATCTCAAAGCTCAGTTTTACTGAGAGTTTTATAAAGGGGATGGAAGGAATGGAATGAGGGAAATAAAAAACAGAAGAGAAGGAGATATGAGCTATGGGGGCTCCCTGCAAGGGCCAG
>NW_007736181.1:94617-95058 GCF_000696425.1 Galeopterus variegatus | reverse complement strand
TAGTGGGGTAGCTGGGGCGGATGGGAGATTTTTTTTTCGCTGTTTTAGGAACCCCCCAACCATTTTTCCTAGGGGGTGCACCATTTTGCATTCCCACCAACAATGTATGAGAGTTCCTTTTCTCCGCAACCACGCCAGCATTTATCGTTCAGCATCTTTTGAATTTTAGCCATCCTAACAGGGGGGAAATGGTATCTCAGTATGGTTTTGATTTGCATTTCCCGGATGCTGAGTGATGTTGAGCATTTTTTCATATGACTGTTGGCCTTTTGTATATCTTCTTTAGAGAAATGCCTGCTTAGCTCTTTTGCCCATTTTTTAATTGGGTTGCTTGCTTTTTTCTTGTAAAGTTGTTTGAGTTCCTTATATATTCTGGATATTAGTCCTTTGTTGGATGTGTATTTTGCAAATATTTTCTCCCACTCTGTTGGTTGTCTTTTA
>NW_007736181.1:92933-93676 GCF_000696425.1 Galeopterus variegatus | reverse complement strand
GGTATCACAGCGCACACTTCTCAGGGTCGCGCTGTCTCCTGGCATGGCCGCTCCAGACCCATCGCCATCTTATAATGTAAGATTACATTTTGATGTTTTCCTCTAGGTTAGTAGTTATGAATTATTGTCAAATCTTCTCTCAAAATTATTTGTTGCATTGACTAGGCAGGAAATGACATCAGTCTGTTTGGTGTTGTACGTATTGTACATCACAACATCACACAGAGAAGCAAGAAATATCACTGCTCATCTAGGAAGTGAGATTTATTATGGCTTCTTACAGATTCTTGGCCAGTGTCACTAATATCTCAGTTCCACCAGGGAAACCATGAACTGGCTGACTGCTCAGATGAAAGTAAGAAATTAGTAATATACTTTAAGTAGTCCACCAGCAGTGCCTCTATCATAGGCTTCTTTCATATCATTTTATCATTATTTATTAAGTGTCAGATATAAACTTGACAATAAATGAATTACAGATAACCAGGTCACTGCCTTAACATCTAATGAAATTTAGCACTTATAGTAAAAGAAGAATGATGGCTAATTCAAAGAGAATCGGCTGTGGAAACAAATAAGCTTTTGTAATAAAAGCAAAAACATGAGCAGTTTTCTTGGCAAACAGTGACTTGGAAAATGCAGTATTACAAAAAAAAAAAACTTGAATTGGATTGGATTTTTCTGCTTTATACGGAAATTTGTTTTCCTTTATATGAATATTTCAGTACAGTCTTCTTAAAATA
>NW_007736181.1:92114-92482 GCF_000696425.1 Galeopterus variegatus | reverse complement strand
AATCTGGTCAATTAGATTAGCTGCTTAAACATATGCATTATGAAGATACTAAAGTTGTCAGAATAACTTCAAACTCACTGAAGTTAGTAAAAATAATATGTTGAAAACAGGGAAACATGTAAATATAAGATTTAAATAAACAAAGAGGGTATGCATTACCTTGTCCACAATGCACCCCTAAATTCACCATCATTTCTCAGACTCCTTTAGTTTTAATGATTATAGTAACTTGAATATTTTCATATTTTACAGTCCTCTAAGTCACCTTATATTATACTTCAAAACATCTCTATGCTGAAAACATGAAGCATTCAATGTTGTCAATATCCCATATAGTTATTTGCAATGTGGATCAAATCATCAGTTCA
>NW_007736181.1:89666-91077 GCF_000696425.1 Galeopterus variegatus | reverse complement strand
GTGTGAACTTGATTTTCATTTTGGTTTTTATGTAAGATGTTTAAACATGAAATGACATTATCAGTCTTCTGTCAGAAAAAGACAGTTTTTAAAAATGTCTAAGACAATGGGAAGGAGAACTAGAGAAAGTCAAGCAGCTAAGAGGCCAACAAGATAGTCCAAATGGAGAATGATTACAGCAGTGGCCAGAGAAGTCATGGTTGGGAGGAAACACATGGAACGTGAAATGAGTTCAACTTAGACTAAATGATCATGCTTTTAATACAAACAAGAGTTAATATCTGTTGCATGGGTGACAATTCTGTGCAAACTGCTATAAATGCATTGCCACATTTTCTCCTACTGTCTAACTCTTAAATACAAGTCCCATTTCACACCTGAGAAAACTAAGAAGTTTAGTGCCTTGACTAAGGTCACATAGCTATTGAAAAAGGCTGAGACAGCCCTGGACTCAGTTCCATCTGATTACAAAGCCACTGCTCACAAACATTGTGCTAT
Organism: Galeopterus variegatus; assembly: GCF_000696425.1. Taxonomy (NCBI): domain Eukaryota; kingdom Metazoa; phylum Chordata; class Mammalia; order Dermoptera; family Cynocephalidae; genus Galeopterus; species Galeopterus variegatus. The sequence goes on along the minus strand of NW_007736181.1, from coordinate 90,579 downwards.
GTTGCTTTGATATGCACAATTAGCTTGTGGTCAAATAAATGATGGTCGCAGGAGGAGGTGATGCTGGGAGCTAGGGTGTGGTGTTGAGAATGCCTTCTACATATCTATATCCAAACAAGACAAGGAATCATCATGATCAGAATAGCTATTTAGGTATATAAGTAAGTTTAAGAACTGTTGAACTTCAGATCCTTAAGAGAACAGAGTTGTCCTGAATGTGGTTAGAAAGACCTGCATGGACGGCAACAAGATGTTTATAAATCATCAGTCTATATGAGCCACACAACTTGATAACATTTGGGGGAGTAAAAGCATGGAGTACAATCAGAACTATGAGAGACCACTACACGCCTGTTAGAATAGCCAAAAATCCAGAACAGTGACAATAACAGATGCTGGTGATGATGTGGAGCAACAGGAAATCCAACTTATTGCTGGCGTGAATACAAAGGGCTGCGGCCCCTTTCAAAGATAGTTTGGGAGTCTCTTGCAAAACTAAACCTATTCTTACTATATGTCCCAGCAATTGGGAAGCCTGATATTTACCCAAAGGAGCTGAAACAGAAACCTGCACACAGATGTTTATACTGCTTTATTCATAACCACCAAAATGTGGAAGCAACCAAGATGTTCTTCAATAGATGACTGGATAAGAAAAGAAAACTGATCTAGAAAGTGAAATATTATTCTGTGATAAAAGTAAGTAAGCTACCAAGCCATAAAAAGACATGGAAGAACCTTAAATGAGTACTACCAAGTGGAAGAAGGCAATCTAAAAAGGGTACATACTGTGTAATTACAACTAAATGACATTTTGAAAAAACATGTATAATGTTACATATACTAATTATCCTAATTTGAGCATCACATACTGCACAGGTATTGATATTCAACTCTGCACCCCACAGATATG
>NW_007736181.1:87436-88617 GCF_000696425.1 Galeopterus variegatus | reverse complement strand
CTAAAAATTAAAGCCTATTACGTTTTTCAGAATGGTTTATGAAGAAGGCCAACAGGGTATTTGGAAAACAACAACTAAGGGCTGAGCAGAGGAAGAGGAGATAATTTTTTTAAAAGAAGAAAATAAATAAATGCTAACCCAAGAGGGCTAGCCATCACACCTAACTGTGATTTGCTACTTAAATAATTTTGTGAATGATGCTCACTGTACTCCTGCAATATGAGGACTCTAGACAAGTATAAATATACATAGCTCTAATATCTGCAGTTGTATATAGTTGAACCCTATGAAATTGCCAGTTTGCAAGTCAGAAACTGATGAATATTAGCAATTTTATAGGTTTCAACATAATAACCCTGTGGGTGAATGCATGAGTGCACACACACACAGAAATATCTTCCAGATTCTTTAATTCTTCATTGTTGAGTGAGTCCTTCAAATGCAACTACTCACTTCCATAATCATATCCTAGGTGAATAACTGCATCCTGCTTATCATCATTTTGTACTAATTTCTAGTCTACACCTTCTAATACTATGAGTCCAGCTTGCCTTGATCAACACAATATCACAAACTTTCATTTCACAACCTTTACAGTGGCTCTCCACCACCTTTAGATTTCACACATCTCATTAATCAACATAATTCTGTGGTCCTTCCTTATAATGACTTCTTTGCACATGGCCTCAGCTTACCTGACTTTGCCTCCTTGGAAAAAAACAAACCCTGGTTGAGTACGCTTCCATATCTTTTTCCCTCGTGTATCCTCACAGCTGAATGAGGAGGAAGAGAAATGCACAACCACACATGCTGGTCTCATTTTGAATTTATGATCACTTGCTTTAAGTACACTTGGAGCCAACCTCTCTGCAATCCTACTGCATTTTTCTACTCCATCTTCTCTACCAATATCCCACAAGATTATTTCTTTTTTATTAGCATATTCATTACTATAAATCATGGTTTTTCTTTATGCCCTTTACCCAACCGGTCCCTCCCCAAACCCCCTACCTCCCTCCCCCCATCTCTAATAACCTTAGGTTTGTTCTCTCCTTCTGAAAGTTCAATGAATTATTGTGGTTTTTCTTTTCTTTTCTTTTCTTTTCTCTTCTCTTCTTTTCTTTCCTTTCCTTTTCTTTCTTTCACTTATTGGAGGGAGCTAAAGCTCTTACAACAAGAAA
>NW_007736181.1:85900-86873 GCF_000696425.1 Galeopterus variegatus | reverse complement strand
ACCTAGCTACAAATGCGAACGTGGTATTTCTGTTTGCTAGTTTGACTTATTTGACTTAACATAATTTTCTCCAGACTCACCCATGCTGCTGCAAATGGCAAGATTTCATTCTTTTTTATGGCTGAGTAGTATTCCAATGTGTATATATACCACATTTTCTGTATCCAGTTGTCCATCAATGGACAATTAGGTTGGTTCCATATTTTGGCTATTGTAAATATAGCTGCAATGAACATGGGAGTGCATCCCTTTGACATGATGATTTCCATTCCTTTGGATATATGCCCAGTAATGGGATTGCTGGATCATATGCTAGTTCTATCTGTAGTTGTTTGAGAAAACATCATACTACTTTCCATAATGGCTATGCTAATTTACAGTCCCAGCAACATTGTAGAAGACTTCCCTTTTCCCCACATCCTCACCACCACTTCTTATTCTCAGTCTTTTTAACAGTGACCAGTCTAACTGGGGTGAGATATCTCAATGTGGTTCTCATTTGCATTTCTCTGATGACTAGTGATGCTGAGCATTTTTTCATATACCTGTTGGCCAGTTGTATATCTTCCTTTGGAAAGTGTCTATTCATCTCCTCTGCCCATTTATTAACTGGATTATTTGTTTTTACTGTACAGTTGTTTGAGTTCTTTGTATATTCTGGATATTAATTGCTTGTTGGATATAAGTATGCAAATATTTTCTCCCATTTCTGTAGGTTGTCTTTCCAATCTGTTCATTGTTTCCTTTGCTTTGCAAAAGTTTTTTAGTTTGATATATCCCCATTTATTTATTTTTTCTCTTGTTGCTTGTGCTTTTGGGGTTTTATTCATAAAGTCTTTGCCCAGTCCTATTACCTGGAGTGTTTCCTCTGTATTTTACTTTAGTAATTTTATGGTTTCAGGTCTTATATTAAAGTCTTTAATCCATTTTGAGTTGATTTTGGTATATGGTGAGAGGTACAGGTCCAGTTTCA
>NW_007736181.1:82819-84394 GCF_000696425.1 Galeopterus variegatus | reverse complement strand
AGCAAGCAAGGACACTTTGACTTTGTCCCCTATCTGGATGCCCTTTATTTCTTTCTCTTGCCTGATTGCTCTGGCTAGTATTTCCAATACTATGCTAAATAGGAGTGGTGAGAGATGGCGTCTTTGTCTTCTTCCTATTCTTAAGGGAAAAGCTTTCAGGTTTTCCCCATTCAGGATGATATTGTCTATTGGTTTGTCATAAATGGCTTTTATTGTATTGAGATAATTTCCTGCTATACTTAATTTGTTAAGAGTCTTTATTATGAAGGGATGTTGAATTTGGTTGAATGCCTTTTCTGCATCAGTAGAGATAATCATACAGTTTTTGTCCTTGGTTTTGTTGATGTGGTGTATCACATTTATTAAATTGCGTATGTTGGACCAACTTTGCATACCTGGAATGAATTCCACTTGCTCATGGTGTATAATTTTTTTGACGTGTTGCTGTAATCTAATTGCCAGTATTCTGTTGAGGATATTTGCATCGATGTTCATCAAGGATATTGGCCTGTAGTTTTCTTTTTTTGTTTTATCTTTATTTGGTTTTGGTAACAGGGTGATGCTGGCCTCATAGAATGAGTTTGGGAGAATAGCTTCTGTTTCAATTTTTTGGAAAAGTTTGAAGGGAATTGGTATTAATTCTTCTTCGAANTGGAGTGTTTCCTCTGTATTTTACTTTAGTAATTTTATGGTTTCAGGTCTTATATTAAAGTCTTTAATCCATTTTGAGTTGATTTTGGTATATGGTGAGAGGTACAGGTCCAGTTTCATTATTCTGCATATGGATGTCCAATTTTCCAAGCAGAATTTACTGAAGAGGCAGACTTTTCCCCAATGTATGTTCTTGCTGCCTTTGTGAAAGATCAGTTGGCTGTAAGTATGAGGGCTGGTTCCTGGGTTTTCCATTCTGTTTCATTGATCTGAGTGTCTCTTTTTATGCCAGTATCACACCATTTTGGTTACAATACCTTTGCAATATAATTCGAAGTCAGGTAGTGTTATATCTACAGCTTTATTTTATTTTATTTTACTTTTTGCTTAGAATTGCTTTGGGTATTTGAGGGCTTTGTTTCATATGAATGTTTGGATTGCTTTTTCTATTTCTGTGAAGAGTGTCATTGGTATTTTGATGGGAATTGCTTTGAATCTGTAGATTGCTTTGGGTAAAGTGGACATTTTCATGGATGCTAATTCTTCCCATCCAAGAGCATAGTATGTCTTTCCACCTTTCTTTATCCTCTTTAATTTCTTTCAGTAGTGTTCTGTAGTTCTCAATGTAGAGATTTTTCACCTCCTTGGTTAAATTGATACCTAGGCATTTTATTTTTTTGGTGAATATTGTAAATGTGCTTGCTTTTTCAATTTCATTTTCTGCTAGTTTGTTATTAGAGTATAAAAACTCTATTGTTTGGGGGTGTTGATTTGTATTCTGCAACATTACTGAAATTGGTAATCAGCTGTAATAGTTTTTTGAGGGAGCATATAGTTTTTTCTGTATATAAGATCATATTGTTAGCAAGCAAGGACACTTTGACTTTGTCCCCTATCTGGATGCCCTTTATTTCTTTCTCTTGC
>NW_007736181.1:73101-81211 GCF_000696425.1 Galeopterus variegatus | reverse complement strand
TGTCTATTTCATTTAGTTCTGGCCTGATCTTCATTATTTCTTTCCATCTACTACTTTTGGGTTTGCATTGTTGTTGTTTTTCTAGTTCTTTGATTTATAGTGTTAGGTAATTTATTTAAAATCATTCCCTTATTTTGATGTAAGCATTTATTACAATAAACTTCCCCCTTAGAATTGCTTTTTCAGTATCCTATAAGTTTTGGTATGATGTATCTTTACTTTTGTTAGATTCGAGAATTTTGTATGTGTGTGTGTGTGTGTGTGTGTGTGTGTGCGCGTGTGTGTGTGTGTGTGTGACAGGTAAGGGGATCGTAACCCTTGGCTTGGTGTCGCCCGCACCGTACTCAGCCAGTGAGTGCACTGGCCATCCCTATATAGGATCCGAACCCACGGCAGGAACACCACTGTGCTCCCAGTGCCGCACTCTCCCGAGTGAGCCACGGGGCCGGCCATCAAGAAATTTTTTGATTTCTTGTTTAATTTCTTCTTGTACCCATAAGTTGTTCAGGAGTCTGTTCAGTTTCCATGCACTTGAGTAGTTTCCAGAATTTTACCTATTATTGATTTCTAGTTTTAATCCACTGTGGCCTGAAAAGATAGTTGAGATAATTTCAATTTTTTAAAAATTTGCTAGGACTTGATTTTTAATCTAGGATGTGGTCTATCCTGGAGAATGTTCCATGTGCTGATGAGAAGAATGTGTATTCTCTAGCTACTTAATGAAGTGTTCCATAGATGTCTGCCAGGTCTAATTGGTCTAAAGTGTAGTTTAAATCCTGTGCTTCTTTGTTGGTTTGTTGCCTAAAAGATTTGTCTAACACTGAGAAACAGGTGTACAGTGATAGTTTCTGAACATGACCGGCACCATCTTGGATGTGACTGGCACCATTTTGGACGTGACCAGTGCCATTTTACACACACTTAGCACAAAATGCCCACCAGCCTTTCCCTTATGAGAAGCCTCATGGTTTCTGAGTAATAGAAAATCCTCCACACCAGCACCAAACCCATCCCTGATTACATCAGCCTTGCTTATAGTCTATATAAGCTCTCCCACACTCAGGCCTGGTTCTGTCCTCCATTTCTGAGGGCAGCCCTGCAGATTCTTTTCCTTTAATAAAGCTTGATCGGTACACAGTGTTTCGGCTCACTTTCTTTCATTTTGGTGCCAAAATCTGGGAAGGGTTCTGGCTGATGTTCTTGGATGATCCCCACCTGGGTTGATTGGCCCTCAGCCACCCTTCCTGGACCTGCTAAAATGGATACATTCAGGACTCTCTCCTTTTGCCATTTCAGACCAATACATGCAACATTGGCCTCAGTTCAGGGCAAGTCAGTGGGTCTGTCCTACCTACTTCTATGGGTTCCCTAGATTACTCTCTATGACTACTGTCTACTTCCTGAAGACCAGACACCTGGCCAAGGGAACTCCTTTCATGCCCCCCAACTATTGGAGGATGCTCCTCTAGCCAGTCGGTGGCTTCTCTCACTCAAAAAGAAGATGCACACCAATGAGGATCCTCCTGGGTGGCACTCTTCTTCTACTAGGACTGCCTGTTTCCTTTCTCTAAATGGGATCCTCACAATCCAAACCTCCATGCTCTATACCTCTGGGCTGTCTCCTGGCTGATTTACAATATCTCAGCTTCCAGGGAGACTTTGTCATCACTCTCCTTTTACTAGGCCTTGTTTCATTTCTCACCCTCTACATGAGATCCTTACGATCCAAACCACCATGCTCTATGCCTCTAGGCTGTCTCCCGGCCAATTTACAATTTATTGGCCTCCAGGGAGGCATTAAACCTAAATGCTTTATTTCCTACTACAGTCAGGTTTGGCCTAAATACAAACTAGACAATGGATCCCAGTGGCCAGAAGATGGCACTCTCGATTTAGATACTCTTAGAGATTCAAACAATTTTTGTCACCAAAATGGCAATGTTGGAGAGATTCCTTATGTTCAAGCCTTCCTCTATCTTTGATTGCATACTTCTCTCAGTCAGTACTGTCCTACATCCCACATTCTCCTAACTCAGGCCTGACCTCCCCTTCTGGACTTGGATCAGTCTTTTAATCCATCAGACCACTCTGCTCTCTGACCACCTCCAGATCTTTCACCAGCCCCTCCACCTTTTCCCTCTCTTCCCCACACCTGGTCTTAATACACTCATCCTCAGCCAGCCAACTCTGCTTCTTCACCCCCTTTGTCAGTTGACAACCCTGCCTCAGCTCCAGCTCCTTTATACCTCCTCCATGAAGTGGCAGGGACAAGGGAAATTGTCCAGGTCCACATCCCCTTTTCTTTTTCCAATCTCTCCCAAATCAAAAAATGACTGGGATCTTTCCAGTCCAACCCAGACACATATCTTGAGGAATTCAGATATCTCACCCAGTCTTATGATCTCACCTGGCATGATATTTATATGATTCTCACTATTACTTTGTCCCCCAAGGACAGGTAACAGGTCTGGGTAACTACCCAACACCAGGCAGATGAGGTACATGCTCAAAATAATAGGCAGCCTGTGGGAGCTGTTGTTGTTCCTCACACACACCCAAATTGTGACTACCAGGCCGGCCATGGGGACTGGGTTCTCAGGGAAAACATGATCACACACCTACTTCTTGGCCTCCAAAAAGCTACTCACAAGTCAGTCAATTGTGACAAGCTCAGAGAAATCACACAGAGATCTACCAAAAATCCCAATGAGTTCCTAACCTGCCTCTCTGAGGGCCTACGTAAATACACATATATATAGATCCAAACTCCCCTGCAGGCATGGCTCTATTATACTCTCATTTCATTACCCAAACAGCCCCTGACATTCAAAAAAAAAAAAAAAAAGAAAAAGTTAAAAACTTGAGGATGGTCCAAATACTAACCAGAAAGACCCCCTCAACACAGCTTTCAAGGTTTTTAATAATAGAGAGGAGGAGGAGAAGAAGGATCATTACAAAAGAGATCATGCCAAGTACCAACTCCTGGCTAATGCCATCTGTGGTTCATACACTCCAAAGCCAGCTACCTCAAGGGGTAAGCCACCTGGGAACTGCTTCAAATGCAGTCAACCAGGCCACTGGGTATGGGCCTGTCCTAACCCCAGGCCTCCTACTGGGCCCTGTCCTCACTGCAAACAGCCAGGTCACTATGGGGGGAGGGGGTGTTGACTGCTCCACTCACCAGAAACGGAGTAGCATGGTCCCTAACCCACAACCTTTAGCTCCATGGCCATCCCTACCAGAGCTTCTTGGCTTTTCCCAGGAGGAGGACTGATGATGCCCAGGGCCCAAGGCCCCCACAGAGATCACCACACTTGAGCCCAGGGTAACTCTTCTCATAGCAAGTAAGCCAATCTCTTTTGTCATTGATACAGGGACCATTTACTCTACCTTTCCTGAATATGCAGGACCAACAACCACATATTCTACCACAATAGTAGGGGTGATGGGATCAGAATACCACCCACAGATCACTCAACCCCTTTCCTGCAAACTACATCACACCCAATTCAGACACAAATTTTTAATAATGCCTCAATGCCCAGCCCCCTTACTGGGATGGGACATTCTTTTCAAATTCAAAGCTACCCTTACCTTAAACACATTAACTCCAGCTACAATACTCCTGTTACAGGCCATCTCCAGACCTGGTCCCTGAGGCTTCCACCTCCCCCTCCCCCTTGGACAAGGTTAATCTGTAGTATGGGACACTTCTTCTCCCTTCATTGCTACACACCATTCTCCTATCCTTGTTAAGTTGCAAAATCCCTCTTTGTTGCCTACTGTCCCACAATACCACATCACTAACAAACACCTAATAGGCTAAAAAGGCATCATACACAAGCTCCTTTCTTCTCATCTTCTATGACCCACCCATTCACCTTGTAATACACCCATCCTTCCAGTTACAAAGCCTCATGGCTCATAGCACTTAGTTCAAGACCTCAGGGCGATTAATGCAGCTGTTACCCATAACCCCAATTGCTTCTAGCCCCTATACTCTTCTGTCAGCAATCCCAACAACAACACATTTCTTCTCTGTACTTGACCTCAAACATGCCTTTTTTTCTATCCCCTTACGCCCTTCCTGTCAAAACCTGTTCACCGTCACTTGGACTGATACTGATATGCATCATTCCCAACAACTCACCTGGACAGCACTACCTCAGGGGTTTCAGGATAGCCCCCACTTCTTCAGTCAGGCCTTAGCTCAAGACTTATCTGAACTTCCTCCAACCTCTAGCACTTTAATACAATATGTGGATGACCTCTTTCTTTGTAGCCCCTCCTATGAGGATTTGTAGGCCCATATGTTTGCTCTCCTTAATTTCCTGGCCTCCAGGGGATATTGAGTGTTCTGCAGCAAGACACAAATTTCTTCTCCTTCAGTCACCTATTTGGGAGCCAACCTCACTCCAAACACCAGAGAAATAATGGTAGATCACAAGACTCTAATTTCTGAACTCCCTACTCCGAACACAAAGGGTGAAATGTTTTCTTTCTTGGGGCTTGCAGGGTATCTTTGCCTATGGATTCCTAACTTTCACATGCTAGCAAAATCACTTTATGAGGCAACCAAAGGGGATCCTGCCATTCCCTTAGATCCCACAAAGCCCATTCATTCTCCCTTCTGGAGATTAAAAGCTGCTCTCCTCGCAGCCCCAGCTCTATCCCTCCCAAACCTATCTCATCCATTTATCCTATACATCACCAAAACCCAAGGATTGGCAGTTGGGATTTGGGGACAAGAGGCAGGAAATATTTTTTCCTCTGTTGCATACCTCTTTAAACTAGACACCACAGCCCAAGGATGGGCTCCCTGTTTATGGGCCTTGGCAGCAGCCACCCTTTTACCACAAGAAAGCTCTAAAATAACTTTTGGACAACAAACAGTTGTTTGTTCCCCCCATCATCTTCTAGACCTTCTCAGCCATAAGGCCATGCCAATTCTCTCCCCTTCCCACCTACAACTTATCCACATTACCTTCATTGAAAATTCCCAGTTCTCCTTCAAACCTCGTCCTCCCTTAAATCCAGCCACTCTCATCCCAAAGCACTCATGACTCTTAGAACAAAATTGCATGGAGGCTTTAGACCTTTTTCTCAATCCCTTTTCACACATCTCCCTGCACTCCATTACACAGCTCCAACATACATGTTCCAGGACCCATAAAAAATGGACATCTTATCAAGATACTTCTTGAGGCTGTACAACTCCCAAAGGAAGTTGGAGTTATACACTGCAGAGGACACCAAACCTCCAATGATCCCATAGCCCAGGGAAACAAACTGGTGGGTCTAACCACAAAACAGGCTGCTCAATCAACAGGCCCCCATTCTTCCTCTCCTGCTCAGGTCCTTCTCATGGCCCCTATGCCCTTACCCCAATAGACACCCCAAGAAATACAACACTTCCAACAGTTGGGAGCACAGAGGAAGGACAACTGTTATACTCTCTCCAGTTGCTATGTCCTCCCTACCACACAAGCTGAGCAAATCCTTTTAGATTTCCACAATTCAGTTCATATAGGCTATGAACCCTTAATATGCTCTTATATTACTCTCCCCACATGGCCAAGTTACTAAAACAAATCACTCAGAATTGTCCTTTGTGTACTCATTGCTCCAATCAAGGTGGCCTCCAAGTTTGGTCCTTTCCCACCCACCAGGCCAGAGGGTACACTCCTGGCAAGGATTGGCAAATTGACTTTATTCACATGCCTCCCCCAAAAAGAACATGCTATCTTCTAACCTTAGTAGATACCTTTTCAGGATGGATTGAGGCTTTTCTCTGCACTTCATAAGATGCTACAGCAGTAACACATGCTCTCACCTCAGAAATCATCCCTTGTTTTGGCTTGCCCACCAGCCTCCAGTCTGATAAAGCCTGGCATTCATTTCCCAGATTACAAACTCACAGCACAAGCATTACATATCAAATGGGACTTACATATACCATTTCAGCTTCAGTCATCAGGAAAAGTAGAAAAAAAACAATCGCCTCATAAAAACACACCTCACCAAGCTGTCCATGGAACTTCACCTCTCTTGGACCCAACTTCTCCTTTTAGCACTCACTCACCTGTGAGCTGCCCTTCACAAGCCCACAGTGCTCAGCCACTTTGAACTTATGTATGGTAGGCCCTTCAATCTCACTCCTCTCCCTTCCAGCTCATCATCTTTAGGCCAGTTTCTCCCTACTCTTTCACTTAGTAGGGATCTTCTTTGGGAACAGGCCCATCATTTCTATTACCTCATCATTTCCCTACCACCCCCTCAGACTTTAAACTGAGCTTGGAACAGCAAGTATATATTAAAACTCGAATTTGAAAGCCCCTCTCACCATGCTGGGAAGGGCCTTATACAGTACGTCTCACAACTCCCATGGCAGTAAAAGTACTAGGAAAGGCCACTTGATATCACTTATCCTTAGTAAAACTAGCACCTGAGACTTTACCCAAAGAATCTGTTAACACCAAGCCAGAGGGTTCTCTGTGCTCAACCCCCAACCCAACATCTCCTTACACTTCATCCATTTTAGTACCTACAAAACTAAAAATCTCCAAAACCTCCGCCAAGATCTCTGCTCTTTCCCCAATTCCAGAAGAAAAATGATCTTTCCACCAGCAATTATCCTCTCACTCTTGTAGGCCCGCTTCACTTCCTTCACACAAGAGCAACTTCAAGACTTGTCTTGACCGGCTATCATGGGTTTGCCATCATGGGACATGGTAAGTATATGCCATCCCATGTCCCTAATCTTTATTGTACTATCTGTTCTAGTACTTGCTACAGGATTAACCACTGCTGCCCCAAAGGAGTGTAACATTATAGGAAGATTTCTCCTGGCACTGCTTCTTAGCAATTTCATTGTGGCAATGTACCCCTTAAATTCTTTTGGCTCTCTAACTCTTATCCTTCCCATGTTTTTCCTCCCATCTCAAAGCTCCCCCTTACCTGGAACATGGAGGTTCCAGGTCTGCAGGGATGATGCAATCCTCAGTGAATCAGACTGGGCCCCAAATGACTCATCTGTCTCCCATTTCATGAGAAACTTTTTATGGTCACCCCCCTCCCTGTTGATGCAGCTGGCAACATTTCCACAAACATCTCTTCACTTTGCTCTAAACTCATCTCAGTGGGGACTATCAGTGTTGTATGGGGCCTGCCCACACTGTCTTACTAACACCACCAAATGCTACCACTCACTTACCCCCTCATCCATGCCCTAAAACGGGAATATATTTCCTTTGTAAAACTACTTTATCCCATTGCCTGCCTCCTAACATGATATCTTGCATATTCATTTGGCTCATCCCCCAACATCACCGTCCAGACAGATGGAGGGAAGGAGACACGAAAGGGACTAACTTTGGTCCCCTGTCTCAGGAAGTACCGCCACTCCCATAGGGCAGTAATTGTACCTTTTTAATTGGGGCAGGGATCTTTCCTGCAACTGGGACTAGCATAGCAGGCCTTGCTTCTGCCTCTCAATTCTATCAAAAATTCTCTGAGTAACTAAGTATAGATAGCATCTCCTCCCCCCAGTGAAAGGTCACCTCACTTATGACAGTCATTTTACAGAACCATTGGGCCCTTGACCTCCTTACAGCTGAGAAGGGAGGCACCTGCCTCTTGTTGGGGGAGGAATGCTGTTATTATGTAAAGAAGTCTGGGGCGATCCAAAACAACTTAAACCATTTAAAGGCAAGCATTGATCGCTGATGCAAAGGGTTACAAAACACAAACACACCTTGTGGGTGGCCCCAGTCACTGAACCCTTGGATACCCTGGCTTATGCCCCTACTAGGACCCCTAACTGTACTGGGACTCATCCTGCTTTTTGGTCCCTGTCTCTTTCGGTGTTTCTCTAATTTCTTGCAGGAACATATGCAGGCTTTCACCAACCAAAATGTCTCCAAATTGTTCCTGCGAGGAGGATATCAGCCCCTCAGAATCAGTGACCCTTCCTTGGAAGAACACAGACTCCCCATGTGAAACCAATATGCCACCACCTAATTGTTTTACCTGTCAACATAAATCTTGTATTTTTTTTCCATATCTTCACCTATTTCCAGCAGGAAGTAGCTTCAGAAGAATGAGACCTTTG
>NW_007736181.1:69781-71372 GCF_000696425.1 Galeopterus variegatus | reverse complement strand
CTGGTAGAGCACTGGTTTCTTCTATTATCCTGTAGCAGGCTATGAGGAGAAAGACTTCCTCCTCTATTTATAGGTTCTGCTGGTAACTCTTCTTGTATCAGTGCAGTTAAATGTGTGGTGGGCTGCTTCAGCTCCTGTTCAGTTGGTGTGTGGGTCTCTCTGGGGCTCAGTAGGGCCTGAGCAGGCCTACGACCACATCATGGGTAGGCCGTGTGGTAGCCCACTCTCAACTGGTGCTGGCTCAGTCAGTGTTTATCCCCTCTGGGGCTCAGGTGGGAGCTTGTGCTGACCAGGGCCTCAGGTCTGTTGGTGTGTGACTCTTTCCTGGGAGCCTGCAGTTACCTGGATGCAGGCTAAGTCAGTGTGCAACCCTTCTGGGGCTCACACAGGAGTGGGCAGACCTGNATATATCATCCCATTTTCTTCTGGCCTGTAAAGTTTCAGTTGAGAAGTCTGCTGTTAGTCTTATGGGGGTTCCCTTATAGGTGAATGGATGCTTTTGCTGATTTTAGAATTCTCACTTTTTCTTTTCTTTTTTTTTTTTGTCTTTGAGTTATGCCAGTTTAACTATAATGTGCCTTGGAGAGGATCTTTTGGGATTGAAACTGTTGGGGGATCTTTGGCCTTCCTGGATCTGAAGGTCTGCATCTCTCCCTGTACCTGGGAACTTTTCTGTTAATACTTCCTTGAATACATTTTCAATGCCTTTTCCTTCCCCCCCCACCCCTTTCTGGATTATGCATTAGGCATGATTCAGATGTTTGTATACTTGAGGTTGTCTGCTAGCTTACTTTTCTTCATTTTTTAAAATACTTTTTTTCCTTTTTTTTTTTTTTTTTTTGGTCTGCCTGGGTTATTTCAAAAAGACCACCTTCAAGGTCTGAAATTCTATCTTCTGCTTGCCATAGCCTGCTGCTCAAGATTTCTGTCTGTTTTTTATTTCATTGAGTGAATCCTTCATTTCTAGGAATTCCGTAACATTCCTTTTTAAAGTATTAATCTCTTTGTAAATTTCCTCCTTCATATCCTGGATATTTTTTCTTGTTTCATTGTGTTCACTAATTGATTCTTCTCTTATCTCTTTGAGTTATCATAAGATGAGTGCTAAGAATTCTTTTTCAGACATCTCAAGGGTTTCTTTCTGTATGGGATCTGGTATTTCAGCATCACTATATTCCTTTGCTGGTGTCACATCTTGTTTATTTGTAGTTCTAGTATTTTTTTGTTAATGTTTGGTCATCTGGTAGAGCACTGGTTTCTTCTATTATCCTGTAGCAGGCTATGAGGAGAAAGACTTCCTCNTTTTTTTTAGATGTTTTAAATATCATTTGTTCCTTTCTTCTCCTTTTATTTTTCATCTCCAATGTTAGTTGGATTTTTGAGTTGTCATGATTTAGCTTCTTTCTCTTTCTCATTTGCATTTTGGTTTTACTCTTTCTTATGAATCTGTGATATTGGTTATCATTTTTCAGATTCCAGATGCAGGATTTCCTTAACTATTTCTTGCAAGTCTGGTCATGTGGTAGTGAACTGGTAGAGCACTGGTTTCTTCTATTATCCTGTAGCAGGCTATGAGGAGAAAGACTTCCTC
>NW_007736181.1:66412-68084 GCF_000696425.1 Galeopterus variegatus | reverse complement strand
TGGATGCAGGCTAAGTCAGTGTGCAACCCTTCTGGGGCTCACACAGGAGTGGGCAGACCTGCAGCTGTGTCTGTGGTTGGGCACTGACTCAGTCGGTGTTTCTCCCCTCTGGGCTTCAGGCAGGAGCCTGCACTCACTGTGTGCCAAGTCGATAGATATTTGTCCCCTCCTGGGCTTGTAATGGAACCTGTGCTCACTGGGGCACTGGCTTGGTCCCCACAAGACCATTTCATACCTTCCTTTTGCTTCTCAAACTTCCAGGTCCTCCTTTGGAATTTCTAATCTCAGTAGAAAAACTTGTTTGTTTTCCCTATGGGGGAAATAAATAAAATTCCACACGTTCTAGATACAGTATTTACCAACTCGGCTGAATCTTTCACTGTATCCTCTGCTTCTCTCATTGCCATGCAAGAACTGCCCATCTTCCAGCAAAGGCAAGCCCTGCCCTTGCACTAGTTCCCATTCTTTCTCCTACAATTCTCTCTGTTTTTCATGCATCATTTTTCACTACTAGATTTTTCCCATATGCATAAAAATGTATTTTCAATATTTTCTATAAAACAGAAAAACTTGATCCCATGACCACAGCTTTAGCTCAAGTCTCTGTTCCCTTCAGAATGAAAACTCTTCCAAAGAGGCCATGCTCTTTCTCTCCAAATTATTTCTTTCCATTCTCCATTGAATCATCTCTGATCAGGCCTTTGTCCTTTAAAGACCTCTTTTAAATGTCACAATTGCTGTGTGGAATGAAAATTTTAGTTTTTATACGACTTACCTTCTCAACAGAGTTTGGAAGAGCTCACAACTTTCCTGGAACCCATCTCTTAATTTGACTTCTGTAACACCACCCTTTGCTGGTTTTCCTCCAACTAACTGCTCCCCCAACCTTCCCAGGAAACCCACAGTTAGTCATTCAGAACCTCACTGATAGTTGCTCAAACCCAAACCATGAAATACATTTCTTGAATCTTGTTTCTCTCTCAAATTCTACTTTCAGCTGGCCAGTAAATCCTGCTGTCTCTGTCTTTTAAATAAACCCAGAAATTGACCACTCTCCACACTTCCACTGTCATTACTAGTAATTTCAGTTGGTTTAGTGATAATCTCTACTAGCTGTTCTCCCTGATATGCCTGTTCCCCACAATCAGCCTCGGACACAGTAGCCAGGAATTTTTTTCAAACTGTTAAGTCAAGTCATGTTTCCACCCATGTAAAATGAAGCCCTTAAAGTGGTCTGTTTGCTCATTCACCCCAAGTCACCTCAGTGACCACACCTACTGCTACTCACCATTTTGCTCCTCTCACTTCATCCACCTTCCAGTCCATGAACAGGACAAGTCCACCCACCTCAGGATTTTACAGTTGTTTGTACCTCAGCCTCCTCATCCCATTCCTCGGAGTACCACCTGGCTGGCTACTGATTCCATCTGGTTCTTTTCTGAACTCCTTTTTTTTTTCCTCCTTAAGCTGCTTTATTTTTCTTCTCTGTAGTGATTACTACCCTCTGACAGAGTATACTGTCACTTATTTATCTGTTTTTTTGCTATCTCCCTAATGAGACTGTAGATTTCAGGAGAGTGGGGAATTACTGATTTGAGTTTGGGGCTGTCTTTTTTTTTTTTCATTGCTATGATTGGTAAAAGGCGTGTTCTCATTATTTGTTGTTGAAAGA
>NW_007736181.1:63831-65051 GCF_000696425.1 Galeopterus variegatus | reverse complement strand
AGTGGACACTGATGATGGTAACAAAGACAAGAGGTGGAGACAGGAAGTATTTCTCTGGGACTAAGACCTGGGCTAGAAAACAATGAGGAGAAAGAAAATATTCATTTCCTCTTATATAATTAATAAGTAAAAATGCTCCATTTTTTTTTAAATCTTAAAGGGTAGAAGAACTACTTTGTATTCTTCATCCCTGACTCTGCATTTCTTGAACTTACCATTTCAGAGTCTTCTCCTTTGTTCATAGAAATATGCCAGCAGTCTTTTCTCATTATCTCATTTGAACCTTGCCTAAGTACAAAAATACATAGATAGATTGCAATTCTTCCCCCTACTTTCAGAATACATTTGCTGGTGATTAAGGGACAGGATGTAGGCGGAATATCCATCAGTACATCCTCTCCTGGCGTTCTCAATTAAGATCACAATGGAGATTTCTGTAGCAGATATTATGTTTATATTAAGTTTATGAAAACACATCCATCACTTGGTCTCCCAGCACACATTCACATAAAATGCATAATAAGACAAACCCACNGTTTAAGTCCTGGTTTGAAGAGTTACTAGCTATAAAGCCTTGGAAAACTAATTAAACCTCTTGGAATCTCAGGTCCCTCATCCATATATTGGAGATAGAACTATGTGCCTCTTTTGCATGTTTGAAATCAAGGTAAGTGTTAACATATGAAAAGAATTTGGCCACACGCACTATCAGTAAATGTATGCTTTGTTGCTGTTATTGCTTATAAATTTCTAAGATGCCCAGAGTTTATTTTATTTTATTTTTTTACTGATTTTATTTTACTTAACTCTTAGCAAAACAAAGGAAGTAATGCAAAATATTAAACAGCCTAATCAGTAAAGGTAAACATGTTGAAAAGCAAAGACAAGAATAAAAGCAAAGATAAAAATAAAAAGCAAGACACGAGCAATGGGTTAACACTTGAGTGGACACTGATGATGGTAACAAAGACAAGAGGTGGAGACAGGAAGTATTTCTCTGGGACAAAGACCTGGGCTAGAAAACAATGAGGAGAAAGAAAATATTTATTTCCTCTTATATAATTAATAAGTAAAAATACTCCATTTTTAAAAAAATCTTAAAGGGTAGAAGAACTACTTTGTATTCTTCATCCCTGACTCTGCATTTCTTGAACTTACTATTTCAGAGTCTTCTCCTTTGTTCATAGAAATATGCCAGCAGTCTTTTCTCATTATCTCAT
>NW_007736181.1:61438-62798 GCF_000696425.1 Galeopterus variegatus | reverse complement strand
TTGTTTTTGTCTGGGGGTAGGCAGCCAGACCTTGCTTTGATAACATATGGAAACTTCAACTGAGTTAGAAAATTTGCTTTAGAAAACTAAAGGAATATATTTCACAGGCCTTGCACCTCCATTGCTTGAAACAAAAACGTACCCATTTCATTAGGCTGAAAAAATATCACAAATGCTATTATAAACATTGTCTAAAATATTGGGGATGCTCAAGGAAATGAGGATCTCCAGAGTAGGTGAAATTTCAGCTGCATCTTCCAATATGATTGCATGTTTAAAATAGAAAAGTATGTCTCCAGAGAGCCTATTTCAGTTAAAGTTTTTGGCATAAGAAAAGATTCGTGATTGTAAAAATGACTATTTGGAGGGAAAAGCAGAATGGAAAGCTGGAGNTGAAAATCTGTCATTGCAGCTTCTCTTGAAAAGTTAGAGATCTGGCAAAATTGGACCTAAATTCCAGACTGTACACACTGGCTGCGCAGCATTGATAGGGTGCTGCTTGGGGTTCCTGCAGTTCCCTCGGGCTCTCCACTCACCTCCTTTACCAAAACTAGCCTCTGCAGGTAGACGGGGTTCATGATTCCTGGTCTAAATATGTCATTTAGTGTATTTAGTACTCTATGCTTCTTGTTTCTATTGTTGTTCTTGTTGTATTCATTATACAAAACATTGTATACAGAATATTGTATACAATTGTTCCTCCGTATAAAAATTTTGACTTTATAAACAAAGATTTTTTTTTCCCATTTAGAAGCCCACCTTATAGCTAAAGAAACAAGCATGTCACTGAATATATGAACCAGTGCATCACATGAGTGGTAAATTCCTCTTTTCATCTTTCAAGAAAGAATGAGACATTGTGCATTGCTCTCCCTAGACATTCTAAGTGTAATATGTCCCTTGTCCCCTGAAGGAATTAATATGCCTTCGTTTATGAAAACCTAACCTCAAAGAGGCAAAAGATCTCAGTCACTCTAGAGGAAGGAGGGATCCAAGGGTTTAATGAAAGAGGAGGACTCATCTTCGAAGACAAAATTACTTGCTCCCATAGGGGCGAGGGTGGGAGCTGAAAGGTAGTGTTTGGCTCCAGCTCATGTGCAGCACCACAGAGGCAACCAGGGACCTCAGGGGTGTGCATGGCTGCTTGGAGATGTGCACCAACACGCATGGATATGTTGGGATGAGCAGGACTGAAGCCATGTGGGACCTAAAACCTCATGGGCTTTAGGGAAACCAAAAAGGGGAAACAGTTTTTTCTTAGCATACATTTCTCTGAGTTCTCTCTTTTCCCATGGTTACTTGATATTTTGAACCTTGGTTACAGGGCAAGATGACATTATTTACATAAATGTAAAGTTGT
>NW_007736181.1:59004-60092 GCF_000696425.1 Galeopterus variegatus | reverse complement strand
GAAAAGATTCGTGATTGTAAAAATGACTATTTGGAGGGAAAAGCAGAATGGAAAGCTGGAGACCAGGGCATCTAATGTGGAGTGTGGGAAATGAGGCTGGAAGGACAAGGGAGCAGAGTATAAACGGTGGAGGCTATAGTGATGAAAACTATGGGTTTATTCCTTCAGCCAATGCTGAACCATCATTTTTAGTGACATACAACTCACAGAGTTACTGAGCCCTTCTCCATTCCATGGTCTTCTGAACTATCTGCAACACTGTTTACATTTCATCTTTCATCAGCATACTTTAACACACATTAATGCAAATTCCAGATGTAGCCCCGACTCCAATCACTCCAATCACAGGTGATCTCAGGGTTTGTATGATGCCAGAGCCTCTGAAAGAACCCTCCCAGCCTCTTGGTCCTGTTCCAACAGCCTCTCCCTGTAGTAACAAATTGTTCACTAACAATCTAGGCTTACACTAGCAAGACCAGCTTCAGCAATAGGAGACAAGATCTCTCTTCAGATCCTGATCTGGGGCCTTCCTGAGTGGCCTGGGCCATATAGCCATACTGAACCAGTCAGCAACGTGGGGAAGAGAATGAGATCGTTTTCCTTAGATGTGACTAACCTGTCAACCCATCCAAACCACATTGACCCAGGGGTCATCAGGGTGGTGCAGTATAAGGAATGGAAACTAGGAAAGAAAACACACACGGACCCACCACTACATATACTGCACAAACATGCCATAACACCATCCACACCCCATACACACACACCATAAGAGCTCATACACACATTTACACTAAACAGGTATTTGTCAGTATGAGAATGAGCTGTATATCTGAGAAAAACAAAATAAAAAAGCCAAGGATTATAACTCAGAGAATGGCTACAGACAGAAAAATAACAAAGAAGTAGAGTCTAAATGAGAGCTGAAAAATCAGCTCCAAAACTAATTTAAGGACATGTCTTGTCCTTAAGCATGACATCGAGTCAACTTCTCATTGCAGCCACAGGCCTAGTTGAATTAAAAACTAGAATAGCCACTGATAGCTCAGACGACATGCTGCAGGAGCCGACATAATCATCTCTCATAT
>NW_007736181.1:57574-58966 GCF_000696425.1 Galeopterus variegatus | reverse complement strand
CTGTATATCTGAGAAAAACAAAATAAAAAAGCCAAGGATTATAACTCAGAGAATGGCTACAGACAGAAAAATAACAAAGAAGTAGAGTCTAAATGAGAGCTGAAAAATCAGCTCCAAAACTAATTTAAGGACATGTCTTGTCCTTAAGCATGGCATCGAGTCAACTTCTCATTGCAGCCACAGGCCTAGTTGAATTAAAAACAAGAATAGCCACTGATAGCTCAGACGACATGCTGCAGGAGCCGACATAATCATCTCTCATATATCCATTCCTACAACCATCTGAGACCTCTGGGATGTGTTCTTATTAAAGTTTAGAACTTGATAATTCTTTATCCCTTTAAGTCTTTCCAGTCTATTCATTCCAGCAGATGCTGATAGGTAAAGGTTGAGTTTGGAATTATTAAGGACACATTTCTTACTGGGATTACCAAGACAATTGAGACTTTAAACTTGAAACCTGTGGAAATGGAAAAAGATTGCTCACATTTTTATAAAATGCCAAGTATTCATCATTCAGTTTTGGACTTCACATTACCTGGTATTAATGGAATACTGGGAAAGTTTGTAAATACTTTAAATACAGGAGATATATATATATAAGTATAAATTGTTTAATTATTTAAAATAACACTGGGGCATTTCCTGTGTAACTGAATTTGTTGAATGAGATCCACCCTCTGCATACATGCACACGGGGATCTAAAATACAATGGAAAATGACATGCTTTTGCAAAAATTAAGTAGGCACTGCCTTGTACTCCTTCAAATTCCACCACCTAATCTAAGTAGGTGAGTTCCCTATAGCAATCCCAAAAATGATTTACCCACCTTAACCAGGGGGATGAAAATAGAAGAAATATCACGTATTTATATAGTCTTTTAATATAATTATTCTGCCTAATTATGAATCTTGACTTACTGAATGTTTCACATTCGAATAATTCCAACAATTTTTCATCCCTATTTGAGGAGCTAGAAAGAGAGTTGAAAATTTTACTTCTTGTGTTTGTGTTGCACTGGGCAAGTCTACCAGCAAGGAATTTCTCAACCACACACTGATTCACACATTATCATTTTTCTATCTTGGTCGGACAGAACAAGGTTGGCCTAATGCTTGCAGAAATATCACTTCAGTCCATCTAAAGTTTAGAGCTTAAAGAGTGTATTCAGCTTAGCTGTGGTCAGATATGGTTGCAAGCTGGGGAGATACGTGAGGTCCAATTTAACATGAAGGGGAAGGCTATGAAAATTTCAGTGATTCTTGTCTACAGCCAGCTAGAAATTAGCAGGTGGTGGTATGGGTAGAGATATCTAGCCCATGGGGCAAGGGGTGTTAGAAATTAGATGAGTCTTTAGGTCTCAGATGGTAAAAATATTCATAAGTTAGAT
>NW_007736181.1:50876-57385 GCF_000696425.1 Galeopterus variegatus | reverse complement strand
GGGTGTTAGAAATTAGATGAGTCTTTAGGTCTCAGATGGTAAAAATATTCATAAGTTAGATTTTCTTTTTCTTTGAAGAGTATAAATTTATTCCATTTCTAGAGAGACTGTTGGGTAATTTGCTAACGAATTCTTCATTGATTTCTTTAGTTCCTTAAGGTTAATGATGTAAATTTTCCTCCTGAGATACTTAACTGAGGCAAATTCACAAAAGTTTTCCAAGAGGAGACAAAAAGGAAAAGATATGCTCTATGAAGCTGTATAAAAGACTTCCTAAACTTCTTTATGTAATTGCCTAATCTCAGAAAATAGGTTACAACTTGTGTGTACAAAGTTTACTAAGGATCAATTTAGGTTTCTTCAATTGGAAAGCCAGAACAGAAAGCCATGTTTAATTATGTTTTCTCTTTGATATTTAATGTTTTTGGTTTTTAAAATTTAAAAGCAGCACATAAATTCGTCACCCAAGTGTCAAAGCAAAATGCTCTTTTAAATGTGTGTCTGCAAAACAGAATCAAAGATACTGGGTGTGAGGGCTAGGGGCAGGAGAGATATAGTAGTTTGATATCAGGTGAGGGGAACTTGAAGTGGAAATTGTAAGGGGGAACCTTCAGAGAAGCAGGGAGCAGTGTGGAAGGGATTTGGAGACTAACCTGTCCTTAATTACAGAACACCCTTAAATCCTTCTTCTGGACAGGTATAAATCATCCTCTTAAAAATGAAAGTAGGGCATTTGAAAAACTTGCTTAGAATTGGAAACCCAACAGATGAAATTATTTTCTTGACCAATCAAAAATAATGGAGACTTTAAGTGGAATTTAATATCAGATAAAACACCAACAATTTCCACTGGCTTATTCTGGTGGTGACAGGAGGATAATAAAGCCATCTGCTTCCTTATAGTGATAAAGACCATACCATTTCACCATTTCAACAGAGAAGCCAAACTAGTATGTCCATGACGGCACCACCATTCTCTTCACTTACCAGCAAAAAAACTAGAATTCATCTTCAATTCCTTTTTTGCTTCCATTTCCAATAATCAATCAGTTGTCAAGAGCTGAGTTTCCAACTACACTTCTGCTTCTTTGTTCAGGTCATCATCATTTATTATCTGGGTTACTGCATTAGTTTCAAAGATGACCTCCCTGTCTCTAGTCATCTCACACTCTTGATGCTCCAAATATCACCTTCACCTGGCTTCCTGCCCTCAGCTATGCTGACTGAGCACAGTTACCTGTATGCAAAGCATGCTCTTTCCACTTTGGTCTTTGGCTCGTGTTATTTTTCCTCTGCATGGGATATTCTATCTTCATCTCATTCCTCAGCATCTAAGACTTGGGCTGGACCTTACCCCTCAAGAAGCTTCCATAACCCTCTGCTGTAGATTGAATGCCCCCCCAAAAATAATCACTGAAGCTTAACCCCCATTGTAACAGGATTAAGAAGGTGGTAAATCCTATTATGTTATTTGAAATGTGGGGCCTTTAAGAGGTGATTGGATTATGATGACTAGGCCCTCACAAGTAAATTAATCCTTTCATGGAGTAATAGGTTGATGATTTAATGGGTTGTCATGGGCATGGTCTTGTGGCTTTATAAGGAGAGCACATGAAAGAGCTCCTGCCCTCCTCCCTGTGTGATACCCTAGTCCCCACAGGACCCTGTAGAGAGTTCCCACCAAGAAGAAGTCCCTCCCAGATGCACCCTCTGGACCATAGACTTCCAAGCCTCCAAAACTGTAAGAAATAAACCTCTTTTCTTTGTACATTACCCCACTTCAGGTATTCTGTTATCACTGGCAGAAAATGGACTAACACACCCTCCTTTCTCCAGTGCAAATCTCTGTCATAAAGCCTACAACATCATATTATAAGGCTAATTTTGTGTATCAGTGTGTAGGCTGGGCTTTAAACTCCTTGAGGGCAGATATAGCCTTAATCATCCTTGCATCCTTTGCAAATATCAGATGGTCTGAAATATAGCTGATGTTGAGTGAGTAAGAGAAAGAGAAGATCACATTTGGAAGCGTACAGTATGTCAAACTAAGGAAACTGAATTAATTTGAGCACCATCTAAGTCCACTAAAGTAGTTTTAATTAAGGAGTAAGATAATTATATTTCTTAGCAACAAAGGAAGTTTCCCACAAATACTTCTGGGTTTTAAATGACTTTAAAAGATCACTATAGCAGCAAATCAGGACAGAGACACACAGGTTCAGAGGCTTTGGGTTAATCCAGGCAGGAAATTATGAGTGCCTGAAGGCAGGGCAGCAGCACAGAGGTTTAAAAACTCCCGGTGACTGATTATATGCTAGAGATGAAGGAAAAGAAACTGTTGTGAAGGGTTCTAGGACTCAGGCTTCAGGAACTTAGTGGAGATGTGCTCCAGTTTTGAGATAATTGTTTGCTCTTTAAGACAAAATTATATGCTCTCTCTTCTTTTTTAAGAAACTTGTTGAGTACTCTAAGAAGCGATATCATAAACCAGAAATATTCAAGTTCAATCCATTCCCTCCATTACATCGTAGGCTCAGAGACTTTAAGTAGAAACACATTTATTTTAATTGATCCATTCTCCATCCATTCATTATGTTCACTTCTTTTTCAACAAGTATCTATTAAATGCCTGTTATGTGTTGAGCAGTGTTCAAGGAAGTGGCGTAAACAGTTTCTTCATAGAATTTACACTGTGGTTTGGGAGACCAACAATGAATACCATAAGTCAGCAAAATATATCATATGTCAGATGGTAATGTGTGCTATTAAGGGAAACTAAACCTGGGAGGGAATGGAGGTTGGGGGTGTTGAATGCAAGGGCTATATTCTGAAAGGAAGTTATTGGAGGTCTCCCAGATAATGTAAAATTGGCTGCCTGCATGAAAGAAACTACAAAGGCATCCGCAGGTATAAAGCCCTTGAGGGGATGGAACGTGGGCTTGGGTCTGGCATGTTCATGACCAAGCAGGCACCGAGTCTGAATGAACAGTAATGAGAAAGTAGAAAGGGTATATACACTAGGCTAGAGATGTCAGAAAAGGAAATATGTCTAATCACACACAGTCGTGTGGACCACAGTGAGGACTTCGGCTTTTACACTGAGGTTTTTAACCATGATTGTGACACAAAAGTGAGAGTTGCAGATTGAGACCAGATTCACAGTGAAGCAAGCACACATTCAGAAAGACCAGTCGGGAGGCTGTTTCAGTAATCCAGACAAGAGATGGTGGTGGCTTGACCCAGGAAGGTATTGGTGGAGAGGATGAAATATGGTAAGACTTTTTTTTCACTTCATATTGTAGTGAAAAACATTTTTATACCTAAAATTATACAAATCATAGGTATATAGTTCAATGAATTTTTACAAACTGAACACACCCTTGTAATCATCAAGAAGATCACAACTTGCAAGTTTGCCAGCACCCCCAGAACACAGACAAATAGATTTGTTTTGCCTGCTTTTGACATTTATAATAATGGAATAATATAGTATATACTCTTTGGGTCTGCTCTCTTTCATTCAACATTATTTTTGTAGGATTCATCCCCGATGTTGCTCATGGTAAGTTTATTTGCTTTTATTGCCGTATACTACCCCATTGGGTGAACAAACCACATCTTATTTATGCAGATATCATACACATCCTTGTATACATGTTTTGATGAACATATGAATGCATTTATGTTGTGTATATACTTAGAACTGTAATTGCTTGGTCTTAGCGTATGTGTATGTTCAAATTTAGTATATACTGCAAAAAAATATGCCAAAGAAATTGTCCTAATTTACACTTCAGCCTTAAGTGAGAGTTCTCCTCAACAAAATTCTCTCTCTCTCTCTCTCTCTCTCTTTCCTTTTAGGCATTCTCTTTGGTTGGTAAATGCTTCCCAGTGTGATTTTTATTACACTTGTCTGATGATTAACTAAGCTGAGTGCCTTTTCAAGTGTTTATTGGTTATTTGGATTTTCTCTTTTGTGAGGAGGCTAGTCAAGTACCTTATCATTTTTTAATGATTTTGGTATTTTTTCTTATTTGACTATATTTTGGTATTTTTTCTTATTTGACTTATATTATTTAAATATTCTAGATACTAGACCTTTAACAGATAGACACACACGCGTGTGGAAAATATCCTGTTTTTTTAAAAAAAACAAAAAGTTTCTTTGATGAACAAAAGCTCTTCATTTTAATGTGGACCAGTTTTCTTGCTTTCATAATTAGTGTTTTCCGTTTGTTTGTTTCTTGTTTAAGAAATCTTTGCTTACCTCAAGCTCATGAAGATATCCTCCTGTTTCCCTTTAAAAGCTCTATCATTTAATTTTCACATTTAACTCTATGAGTCACCTGGAATTGATTTTTGTGAATGGCATAAAGTGAGGGTCAAGATTCACCTTTCACTTTCCCACATGGATATCCATTTGTCCCAGCACCATGTAGTGAACTATCGTCCCTTTATGTTATGTGTTTTTAACCATAATAAAGAAAAATATCATCTTTTTCACACTGCAATGTAGTTACCATATTTAATGCATATCAATCGACTACATAAGTGTAAGTCTTTGTGCAGGTGCTTTTTTCCCCAAATTTGGAAATTATTTTCTTTCTTTTTTATTTTTAAATTTGCAAACAAAAATTATATGTATTTTTCATGTACAACATGTTGTTTAGAAATATGTATACATTGTGGAATGGCTAAATTTAGCTAATTAACATATGCATTACCTCACACACTTATATTCATCATAAGAACACTTTAAATCTACTCTCTTAGCAATTTTCTAGTATACAATGCATTGTTGTTCACTACAGTCACCGTGTTTGTACAGTAGATCTCTTGAACTTATTCCTTCTGTCTAACTGTTCTTGTATCCATTGACCAAAATCTCTTCAACACCTCACCCTCTGCCCCGAAAATCACCATTCTGCTCTCTACTTCTACAAGACTGACTTTTTTAGATGCCACATACGAGTGAGATCATGTAGTATTTTTCTTTTCTTTTTTTTTTCATTAAATTTTTATTTTGTCAATATACAATGTATATGATTATTATGGNAGACCTTTAACAGATAGACACACACGCGTGTGGAAAATATCCTGTTTTTTTAAAAAAAACAAAAAGTTTCTTTGATGAACAAAAGCTCTTCATTTTAATGTGGACCAGTTTTCTTGCTTTCATAATTAGTGTTTTCCGTTTGTTTGTTTCTTGTTTAAGAAATCTTTGCTTACCTCAAGCTCATGAAGATATCCTCCTGTTTCCCTTTAAAAGCTCTATCATTTAATTTTCACATTTAACTCTATGAGTCACCTGGAATTGATTTTTGTGAATGGCATAAAGTGAGGGTCAAGATTCACCTTTCACTTTCCCACATGGATATCCATTTGTCCCAGCACCATGTAGTGAACTATCGTCCCTTTATGTTATGTTTTTTTAAGCATAATAAAGAAAAATATCATCTTTTTCACACTGCAATGTAGTTACCATATTTAATGCATATCAATGGACTACATAAGCAAGAAAAATATCATCTTTTTCACACTGCAATGTAGTTACCATATTTAATGCATATCAATCGACTACATAAGTGTAAGTCTTTGTGCAGGTGCTTTTTTCCCCAAATTTGGAAATTATTTTCTTTCTTTTTTATTTTTAAATTTGCAAACAAAAATTATATGTATTTTTCATGTACAATATGTTGTTTAGAAATATGTATACATTGTGGAATGGCTAAATTGAGCTAATTAACATATGCATTACCTTACACACTTATATTCATCATAAGAACACTTTAAATGTACTCTCTTAGCAATTTTCTAGTATGCAATGCATTGTTGTTCATTACGGTCACCGTGTTTGTACAGTAGATCTCTTGAACTTATTCCTTCTGTCTAACTGTTCTTGTATCCTTTGACCAAAATCTCTTCAACACCTCACCCTCTGCCCCGAAAATCACCATTCTGCTCTCTACTTCTACAAGACTGACTTTTTTAGATTCCACATACGAGTGAGATCATGTAGTATTTTTCTTTTCTTTTTTTTTCAGTAAATTTTTATTTTGTCAATATACAATGTATATGATTATTATGGCCCATCACCGACACCTCCCTCCCTCCTCCTTCTCTCCCCTACCCCCCAAGAATGTCCTTTCCGTTTGCTTGTTGTAAGAACTTCAAAAAGGTATAGTTGTTATATCTTCTTCCCCCCCGTTTTTTGTGTGTGTGTATGTGGGTGAATTAATTTGTTTATTTTTTAGCTCCCACCCATGAGTGAGAACATGTGGTATTTCTTTTTCTCTGCCTGACTCGTTTCACTCAATATTATTCTCTCAAGGTCCATCCATGTTGTTGCAAATGGCAGTATTTCATTCGTTTTTATAGCTGAGTAATATTCCATTGTGTAGATATACCACATTTTCCGTATCCACTCATCCGATGATGGACATTTGGGCTGATTCCAACTCTTGGCTATTGATTAGTCCATTTCTGTTTCTTATAACAAAATACCTGAA
>NW_007736181.1:42000-49876 GCF_000696425.1 Galeopterus variegatus | reverse complement strand
AGTGAGAACGTGTGGTATTTCTTTTTCTCTGCCTGACTCGTTTCACTCAATATTATTCTCTCAAGGTCCATCCATGTTGTTGCAAATGGCAGTATTTCATTCGTTTTTATAGCTGAGTAATATTCCATTGTGTATATATACCACATTTTCCGTATCCACTTATCCGATGATAGACATTTGGGCTGATTCCAACTCTTGGCTATTGTAAAGAGTGCTGCAATGAACATTGGGGTACAGGTATACCTCTGACTTGATGATTTCCATTCCTTTGGATATATTCCCAGCAGTGGGATAGCTGGGTCATATGGCAGGAGATCATGTAGTATTTTTCTTTCCGTGACTGCTTATTTTACTTGACATAATGTCTTCCAGCTTTTTTATTCTGCTTCATGATCTATTTGTCTATCCCTGTACCATTTTGAAGGTAGATTATGCAGAATTTGCCAATGAATTTGGATATGGGATCATAGAGCAATGTAGAAATAAAAGATAAACCCAAATTTTGGCCTAGTAGATCTGAAAAATTAAGAAAAGATGAGATCAAAAACACTCTGAGAGAAACAGGCTCTGAAGAGGGAAGCCAAAAATTTAATTTTAGGCATTTTAAGTTTGATATTCTGTTAGAGATACAGGTGTTGTTACAAGCACAGGAAGGGGTCTGTATGAGCCTGGGATTTGAGAAAGTGTTCTGGGCCAGATTTAGAAACGAGGGAGTCATCACCACAAAGGTAGAATGAAATTGCCATAGGGAGACATGGAGGTGCAGAATGGGTCTGAATCTGGAGTCCTGGTGCACACCACTATTTAAGGTCAGAAAGTGTTGCACCAGCCAAGAAACTAAGGAGTCACCCTTGAGATAGGAGGAAATATGAGAGAATGTGTTGTTTGAAACGTAAAGAAAATGCTTTGAAGAGGATGGAGTGATCAACTGTGCCAAATGAATGCTGCTGACAGATGGAGGACCAAAAATTGATCATTGGATTTAGCAGCATGGAGGTCATCATTGTCCTCAACAATAGCAGCTGCACTGAGTAGTACTTGAATTACACTTAGCCTTCAAGACTGTGAACTACTTTCTAGAGCCCTTACCCATGGTAAGGCAAGGAAGGAGAAAGCAGATATGAATTCTAATCTACTCTGTACTTTCAGAATTACAACTTTTTCACCAAAGTGGATTACTGTATCTGTTTGATTTTCAGATTCAAAAAGTCTATGATCATGTGTTTAATGTCACTCTTATATTGAATATTAAACTGAAATTAAATTCAAAATCAGTATTAAAATGCTGTAATGACAACAGTATTACTAGAGAAAACTATTGAACTGCAAAGATCAAATACATATAAGCCTTAAAACTGAAGACAAAAGTCACAATGGGAAAGAAATTGACCCATTTGTTACTAGAACTGTGCCGCTCCGAGTGGTCAGCACTGTGAGCTGTGTGCTGTGCACTTTACACTCGCACAATGGGCTGTGCATTGTGCCTTGCGCACTTCGCACTGTGTACTGCTTAATGGGTACTGTGCACTGTATTCTGCATTCTGAGTACTGTGTGTGCTGTGCTGTATGCTCTGTACTGTGCATCTGGAGCTCTGCATTGTACATAATGAATACATACAGGGAACATCAATTTTACACAGTGCATAGTACACATACAGTTAATGTTACCTGTAATTATTATCCTTATCATAAGTCGTTTCTTTTTTGTAATCTTTAATTGATATAATTGGTAAGTTTTCTACTTCATTTTGTCAACTTTTTTGGTAAAGTTATAAGGGCAGAGTGTTAGCATAGGGATATCTTTGTACTTGTTTCATCATAAATTATTCTAGGTAAACACCATAACTGTGTTTTTCTCAGTTTACATGAATAAAAAATTGAAAATATATCATGGACCCAGAATCTATTAGCCAAGTATTCTACTTGTAGATGTGCCTTAAGAAAACAATATAAATTTTGAATTTTCCATATTTATAAAATAATTCAAAAATGTTCACAGTATATTTAATTTAAATAGGCTGCCTTATGTTAAGCAAGACTTTTCTAGCTTATTTCTTTCATTTTTTTTCTTTTCTTTGACCATAGAGATAGCTCATGATAACTAATTTTAAAGTGATTGATTTTACACACCAAACTCACATTCTAGTTAAACATCTTTCACATACAACAGACACTGGTAAAAACCTCTTCTTCTTAAACTTTAATCACTATGATAAAAAGAAAATATGTGGATTCTAAAAACATATGTATAACCCTGGGGCGATGTCCAAGGAGTCAGTTAGAAAAATCCTTCTCTGGAGCATTTTAGAATTTTTAATAGGTAATTACTTTACTGATAAATATTTGAAGCACTGGAAAACATAAAGCTGAGAGACTAACACCCTAAGAACATGGAAGTGACAAATCTCTAAAATAAAAGATACAGATTTGTGAGGAAACAGAATTTGTTTCCCAGCAAATTTTTCAGGAATGTTAAATGAATAAAGCCAGATTCAAGATTCTTTCTTTTTTTAAAACAGAAAACACTTTACTGAGGAATGATTGACATATTAAAAGCTGTACATATTTAATGTATCATCTCCATGCATTTGGAGATAAGTGTACACCTGTTAATCATCACCACCATTCAGGACATAAACACTTCTATCACTTCCCAAAGTTTCATACTGCCCTCATTATTATTATTGTTTTGTTTGTTGGTTGGTTGGTAATAACGTAACATAAGATCTAACCTCTTAACAATTCTGAGTATACAATAGAGTATTGTCAGCTATAGGCACTGTGTTGCTTGATATATGTTCAAAACATATTTATCTTGAATGACCGAAGTGTTGTACCCTTTGTCCATCAGCACCCACTTTCTCCCTCCCCCCAACCCTGGACAACCACCATTCCACTGTCTAACCTCTTAACAATTCTGAGTATACAATAGAGTATTGTCAGCTATAGGCACTGTGTTGCATGATATAT
Source organism: Galeopterus variegatus (assembly GCF_000696425.1). Lineage (NCBI taxonomy): Eukaryota > Metazoa > Chordata > Mammalia > Dermoptera > Cynocephalidae > Galeopterus > Galeopterus variegatus. Next base: position 46,906 of record NW_007736181.1, on the reverse strand, counting down.
GTTCAAAACATATTTATCTTGAATGACCGAAGTCTTGTACCCTTTGTCCATCAGCACCCACTTTCTCCCTCCCCCCAACCCTGGGCAACCACCATTCCACTCTCTGTTTCTATGAGTCTGACTATTTTAGATTCCACATGCGAGTGAAATAGTATAGTATTTGCCTTTCTGTGTCTGGCTTATTCCAAAATCATTTAAATCCCAGAAGCATTTGTAGGAAACTTCCTTCGTTGCTAACTAAGAACTAGTCAAGTTTATGCAACTTCTCCAAATCTACAAGAGTCGAGCAGGATGCTAAGATCTGCACCTGATGTTGAGATTCATGTGCTGTCTGCAGGAGCTCATGCAGGCCATGCACAGTGGCATGAGAGGTACCATTCACTGAGGGGCATTTAGGGTTCTAGGGGTGCATATTTGCTTGCGTGGAGGTTACAGGGAGTCATCCTCCAGAGTTCATGAGCAGTACTCTTGGTGGAGTCCATGATCCACTGAGCAGGAACTGTGATCAGCTGTTAAGAATCATGCACTGGTTGCTGGATGCAAGAATCTGGGACTTCTGTAAAGGTATTATTCTCTGTGGGTGGTTGCCAAAATGATGTTTCTATGTTGGAATGAGAGATGGAATTTGGTATCCTGCCATCTTGCTGACATCACCAGATTTTAGCCAAACTTTAGACCTGGCATCATCCCAGGAGAGATCTGAGGACCTTAAAAAATCCCCAGACCTGAATCAATTCACAGTCCTTTTAGTGAAGGAGAAATTGGCATATTTGAGGGAAGCGCTGTGATAACAACTCACATATATCCTGGAAATCCTACTCGCCTTTCAAAAGAGAACTCCAGCCATTTATAAGGATAAACATGTCCTAGGGAAAGAAAAATAACCAGATATCCTGGGATTTATTGGCACTAACACTGAATTAGTGGAAATGTATGGCAATCCAGAATGCCATGGTAGCCCACTGGCCAGAGTAGTGTCTTAGCTGTTTGGGGCATCAAAGGGGTTTGGGTCTAAGTACCTCTTACTGGGAATTCAGCATACTGTGGATTCTTGTAATATCTTTTAGATCTTAAGTGTATCTACATAAAAGATACAACTAGAAATTGGAAAAATGCCACATTGGCTTCTTTTTCAATTTTTTTAATTTGTAATTTTTTTTCAAAAGTGGGAATTCAGCATACTGTGGATTCTTGTAATATCTTTTAGATCTTAAGTGTATCTACATAACAGATACAACTAGAAATTGGAAAAATGCCACATTGGCTTCTTTTTCAATTTTTTTAATTTGTAATTTTTTTTCAAAAGATTTTAACATTTACTTGTACAGCTTCTTGATAATTGGCTGTTATGTTGAGAAGGCCCAAGTGGAAGCCCCTGAAGCTCCCTTTCCCTACCAAATTCATGAACTGAAAGCAACATGACATGACCTGGGGAACTACAGAGATTAGTGCCACCATCAAAGACTTTCCATATGCAGAGAATCTATCACATGCCCATTTAACACATTTGATTGTTCTGTGATGAAGACCAATTCATCCTTGCAAAATTCAGTGTAATATACAATTATTGACTTTAATTGCTGCTTTATTTCCAGAAATTTTCCTCTCTACCAAAGCAATTCAGTACATCATGTGGCACATATTCTGTAGCTATCAGTTTAGCAAGTGCTTCTCTCACTCCAATAAGCAAAAAAAGAGATTAAATTTTTTTTAATTATCTTTCACTTAGCAAGGAGAGCAGTGGTTTTTCAATATGCACTTTACAGCTTCCTCAAAATTTTACTGTGCTTCTAGAATAAATATAATCTAATTATATCATGGCCTCAAATTCTTCACGTAATACTTTGTATTATTTTCATTGCAATGACAACAAGTTTTCAAATAAAGGTCAATGGATACAAAAGTGCCTGCAATGTATAGCAAAGCATGCAGTATGAAGCGTTTCAGTAAGGCTGGTGGCCTAGTTACTGTTACATTTCTACTCATAGATACAATTACTGAATCCTTTTCACTAGTTTCTATCTAGAATATACATTGTGTGAAGAATGTTTTTCCATTACTTTCAAAATGGGAAAAATTACTGTTTGTATTTCATGGTAAATTTCTGATTATATTTTGATTATCATACCTGAAATAGAAAAATTATATCCAAACTGTTGATAGTTTTTCTGATGATTTCTAAAAATGCTAAATTGATCTTATTTGGAGCATGGTATGAAAAATTATTTTTTCTCTCTAAGACAAAGTGTATTGTAAAGGGATTAATATTTTTCTCAAACGAATCATTTTTTGACCTTAAAAATTTCTGCATTTAAAGTCACAAATAACCAATTCTGACAAAATTGTAGATAAACAAACAGTATACCTACAAATGCCAGGTTTTGTATTATAAAAGCCAAGAAACATTTTGCTACACTAGACATAGAAAATACATCTGTGGTATATGAAAGTGATAAATTTACATTTGTGTAATAATCTCAGAGGATTTCAGACATTTTTGCTAGATATCAATTTTTTGATGAAAAAAAAAGATTATTTTGGACATAAAATTTGTTTTCAAAGAGAAGCACTAATTAATCCAGAAAAACCAGATGTGCTGTAATAAAAATCAATGAAAGCTCAGGGTTTAGATTTATTCAGTATATTTTTGTTAAATTGAATAGATTCTCCACTTCATGATTTATAATCAATAATAAACCATTTTACTTATTTAGAAGCCCACAGTGTGAGATTTCAGACTTCACATACGTTTTATAAAAGCATTTTAGAAGAAGCCTATTTGTAGATTATGAAAACATAAACAGTTACACAAATGTGGAATAGTTGCTTGCTAAGTGTAAGATTATTAAAAATCCTGAATAACAACAATATTATAATATAGCTAAATCTTCTTTGAAACTACCACTATTGACTCATTCAGTAAGTTGTTATTGAAGCTGTTTTAGTTTGTTCCTATAGGTATAACTGAATACCTTAGGCTGGGTAATTCATAAAGAACATAAATTTATTTTCTACAGTTCTGGAGGCTGGAAATTCCAAGATCAAGTTCCCAGCAGATTCATCATCTGGTAATGACTGATCTGTGCTTTGAAGATGGTGCTTTGTTGCTGTGTCCTCACACAGCAGTCGGCAGAAGAGCACAAAAGTAGCAGACGGTTCTCTGAAGTCTCTTTTATAAGAGCTATAATCCCATTTGTGAGGGCGGAGCCCTCATGACCTAATCACCTCCCAGAGGCTCCATCTCCTAATACCATCACTTTGGTGGTCACATTTCAATACACAAATGTTGAAAAGATGCATACATTCAGACAATAGCAAATACCTACTATTTGCTAGGCAATGTTGTATATTGGGTAACCAAAATATTAAGCAATGGTTCCTTAATTACAGACTTATTAGGGAAGAAAAAGTAAGTGATGACAAATGTATTACAAAAACGTTTTAGAAAAAGATACGTAAATGAGGCTATGAAAACTGTTATTCAGAGGAAACTGTGATACAGAAAGGCCAAGAGCAGGAGGTAAACAACCTGTTTTTAATTTTTATTATGCAGTTTTCAACACATACAAAAGCACATATCATAAGTGTGCATGGTTTTAAGGAAGAAAAAAACAACACAAGTAAAACTGCCATTCAATTTAAGNGTGGTCACATTTCAATACACAAATGTTGAAAAGATGCATACATTCAGACAATAGCAAATACATACTATTTGCTAGGCAATGTTGTATATTGGGTAACCAAAATATTAAGCAATGGTTCCTTAATTACAGACTTATTAGGGAAGAAAAAGTAAGTGATGACAAATGTATTACAAAAACGTTTTAGAAAAAGATACGTAAATGAGGCTATGAAAACTGTTATTCAGAGGAAACTGTGATACAGAAAGGCCAAGAGCAGGAGGTAAACAACCTGTTTTTAATTTTTATTATGCAGTTTTCAACACATACAAAAGCACATATTATAAGTGTGCATGGTTTTAAGGAAGAAAAATAACAACACAAGTAAAACTACCATTCAATTTAAGAACTATTACATCTAACCTCTTTCCCTACCTCACCTCCTATGTACCTTCCACTGAAAATATTTAGCTTTAATTTTTTTTTTTTGTAATGTTTATTTCTCCTCCTGTCTTAGTCTATTTGTGCTGCTATAATGAAATATCTGAGACTGGGTAATTTATAAATAATACAAATTTATTTCTCAGTTTCTGAGGCTGTGAATTCCAAGACCAAGGTGCCAGCAGGTTTTGTGACTGGTGAGTGTCCACTCTCTGCTTGCAAGATGGTGCCTTGAACACTGTCTTCTCATGGTGAAAAGCGGACAGGTAAGAGGGCCTAGCTAGCTGCCTCCAGCCCTTTTATAAGGCACTAATCCCATTCATGAGAGATCTGCCCTCATGACTTAATCATCCTTAAAGGCCCCACCTCTCAACACTGTCGCATTAGGGATTTATGTTTCAACTTGAATTTTGGGGGGTTACACAAATATAGTAACCACGGCACCTTTTAAACTGATGGTAAACTTTTTCATTTAAGTCATGTTATTTATTTTTAGGTCCTTAGTAGTTTAATGCAATATGTGCCACCCCCCACCCCACCCCCATGCAGGTATTCCTGTTTCTAGGAGCTCTCTAAATAGTGGTTCAGAGACCTATACTTTATTGATCTGTGGCTTTTTCATCTTTGACATGTGGTTTCTAATGTCATAATAGTAAGGTTTGCCTTCATTCCAGCTAAGGAAAAGGGGAAAAATGTATAGGTGATCAAATATGAAGTTTTTAGGGCCGAGCCCATGGCGCACTCGGGAGAGTGTGGCACTGGGAGTGCAGCAGGATCCCGCCATGGGTTCGGATCCTATATAGGGATGGCCGGTGCACTCACTGGCTGAGCGTGGTGCGGCCGGT
>NW_007736181.1:35852-41288 GCF_000696425.1 Galeopterus variegatus | reverse complement strand
TGAAGTTTTTAGGGCCGAGCCCATGGCGCACTCGGGAGAGTGTGGCACTGGGAGTGCAGCAGCGATCCCGCCATGGGTTCAGATCCTATATAGGGATGGCCGGTGCACTCACTGGCTGAGCGTGGTGCGGCCGGTCTCAAAAAGGACAAAAAAAAAAAAAAAATGAAGTTTTTAATAAACCAGGCTTGGAAGAGGCATAAATCTCTTAAACGCACATGCCATTGGTCAAGTCAGTCTTAACAGTATCACATAAAATGGAATGGGAAACTGGACTCCTGGCTGAGTAACCACTTCCCAACATGACCTTATATTAGGAAAGTGGAGGAGGGATCATTTGTGAACAGTTAAACTCCTCTGCCCAAATCGTTATCTCTTTTCATGTGCTATTTGGTTTGTTTTGCTAATATTTTTATTTAGATTTATGTAAAATTGGAGGATTGGCCAGAATTTTTATTAGATTCCATGGTAATTTTCCTTTTACATTCTGTCATGTATGATTTTGGTATTTGAGTTTCACAAGTGTTGTAAAATAAATTTGGAATTTTGCCCTCTCCTACTCCTTGAAATTATTTATTGTAGGATGATCTGTTCCCTGAAGACTCAGAAGAACAAACCTGTAAAAGAATGTCAACCTGTTATTTACTTAATGAGGAATTATTAAACTATTTAGCAGTTATATAAATTTCTATTTCTTTGTCTTAATTTTAGTAAAATATCTTGATATTTAACAATTTTACCTAAATTTTCAAGTTTATTGGCAACATAGCCTTTTATTATCCTACCAATCTCTGTTAAATGGATAGTTTATCACTATTTCATTCTCATAACTTTTTATTCCAAAATTTTTCTATTTTTTTCTTTCTAGATCTATCCCATCATAGGCCTATCAGAGTTCTATTTGTTTTTTGTTTTTTTTTATTTTGTTTTGATTCTTTGTTTTAGTTTTCCAAAGAACTAAATTTTGACATTGTTAATACTTTTTATTTAGCATATAATTAATTTTTTATTATCTTACTACCTCCTTCCTTTTATTAATTTGGATTTATGGTGTTTTACTTTTTCTAAATTACTTTGTTGGATGGTTTAAATGTAGTATTTTTGGTATTGTTCAGTTTAAAGTACTTGATAATCTCTAACATGATTCATTCTTTAGGACATTAATTGTTCAGTAGTATGTCGCTTGTTTAATTTCCAACAACGTATTGTTGCTGATTGCCTCTTTGCTAATTAATTATAATTGTTTGTTCTGTGGTCAGACAACATGGTGAGTATTTTTCAGATTCTATGAATTTTGTAGAGGCTAATATTATAGCCCAATATAAGGTAGATTTGTAGAAATATTTTACATAACTGAAATATGTATATTTTCTAAACTTTTAAGACTACAATTATATTTATATTAAATAAGTCAAATTTGTTTAAATTTCTATTTTACTATTTTTATGTTAGCATCCCTAACAAATAATAGAGATGGAAAATTCTTCTGCTGTTAATATATATACACACACAGTATACATATACACATACACATATACTGTGCATGTGTGTATATATATATGTGAATATATACAGTATATGTGAGAGTGTGTGTATATACAGTATATGTATATGTACTGTCAGTACTGACAGCAGAATTTCCTGTCCCCATTATTTGTTAGGAATGCTACCACAAAAATAGTAAAATATATAAAAATTCCTACTAATTTATATTAATTTCTTCATTTTCAGTATTTTTACATTATTTCATATGTGCATACAAATTTAGATTAATATATCTTCCTAGGAAAATAATTGACATACTATTTTGTAATGGCTTTCATTATCCTCTTAATAATTTTCTTCAAAAGTCCACTTGTCTAATATTATATAGTTACCCAGCTTCTTTTTATTTTTTTTTAGTCATTATTTATGTTATATATTTTAAAAATATTTTCCTCTGCTGTTATGGTATGTGTTTTTGTAAACCACACATGCAAGAATTTAGTTCTCAAATGCAATATGATTACCTTGCTTTCAGCTAACAATTTTTTATTTACATTTATTATAAGCAGTAATTAGTGATACAATGAGACTTGCCTTTGTTATAATTTTTAAATTTGTATTTCCTTCTATTTATTAAGTCCTTCTCTCTTTTCTAGTATAAATAGTTTTTTGTGTTTTTACTTTGCTACTTTTTATTTTGAACCTTAACAATTTAGATATCATGTATTATTATTTATATTTTGGTCACACTTTTGATATTTTACACTGTACACTTAAATTAGCCAAGTCTAAAGTAAATATATGGCTTCCAGTCAAGATGGTGGAGTAGACAGTTCCTAGCATCACTGTCTCCCACAAATCAACCAGTTTGCAACTAATAAAAAGCAACAACAGGAGGCCCAAGAGCCATGCCAGAACAGGCAGGAGTTGTGGGACCTCCAGCTCAGGTCAATCCACACCCCCTAGGGACACACATGCATGGAGTCAGCCATGCCAGTGCAGACAAGTGCTGTGGAACCCCCAGTGAAGCCTAGTCCCCACTGCCCAGAATTGGCAGGCTATTCAAGATCCAGGCCAGACATCAGGATGGAACAACTAGACCATGATACCCCTTACCACAATGACTAAACACAAAAAGAAAGATACCAGAAATATGAAAAATCAAGAAAGTATATCACCACAAAAGGAAAATAATAACTCTCAAGCTCTAGATCCTATAGAACAGGCAGTCCTTGAAATGACTGACAAGGAATTTAGAACAACAATACTAAGGAAACTAAATGAGATACAAGAACACTCAGACAACACAATGAAATAAGGAAAAATATACAGGACCTGAAAGAAGAAAAGTACAAAGAAATCGATGCCTTGAAAAAGAATGCAGCGGAGCTTGTAAAGCCAAAGGATTCATTCAACAAAATAAAAAACACAACTGGGAGTCCAATGAGCAGGCTAGAACAAGCAGAAGAGAGAATTTATGACCTTGAAGACATATTGTTTGAACTAACACAGGAAGACAAGAAAATAGAATATAAAAACCTGAAGAAAATCTGACAGAGATAACAGACAACCTTANTTTGCAACTAATAAAAAGCAACAACAGGAGGCCCAAGAGCCATGCCAGAACAGGCAGGAGTCGTGGGACCTCCAGCTCAGGTCAATCCACACCACCTAGGGACACACATGCATGGAGTCAGCCATGCCAGTGCAGACAAGTGCTGTGGAACCCCCAGTGAAGCCTAGTCCCCACTGCCAAGAATTGGCAGGCTATTCAAGATCCAGGCCAGACATCAGGATGGAACAACTAGACCATGATACCCCTTACCACAATGACTAAACACCAAAAGAAAGATACCAGAAATATGAAAAATCAAGAAAGTATATCACCACAAAAGGAAAATAATAACTCTCAAGCTCTAGATCCTATAGAACAGGCAGTCCTTGAAATGACTGACAAGGAATTTAGAACAACAATACTAAGGAAACTAAATGAGATACAAGAACACTCAGACAACACAATGAAATGAGGAAAAATATACAGGACCTGAAAGAAGAAAAGTACAAAGAAATCGATGCCTTGAAAAAGAATGTAGCGGAGCTTGTAAAGCCAAAGGATTCATTCAACAAAATAAAAAACACAACTGGGAGTTCAATGAGCAGGCTAGAACAAGCAGAAGAGAGAATTTATGACCTTGAAGACAGATTGTTTGAACTAACACAGGCAGACAAGAAAATAGAATATAAAAACCTGAAGAAAATCTGACAGAGATAACAGACAACCTTAAGCACTCTAATATCTGAATCATGGGTATTCCCGAAGGGGAGGAAAAAGAAAATAGCATTGAAAACAGATTCAATGAAATAATAGCAGAAAACTTTCCAGGTATAGGGAAAGTCATAGATCTTCAGATGCAGGAGGCACAAAGATCCCCAAACATACTCAACCCAAAAAGGTCCTCTCTAAGACATGTTATAGTCAAACTGGCAAAATTCAAAGACAAAAAGAGAATCATAAAAGCTGCAAGAGAGAAGCAGCAAGTCTCCTGTAAGGGAGACCAAACCAGACTAACATCAGACTTTTCATCAGAAACCCTAAAAGCCAGAAAAAAATGGGATGAGACCTTCAAAATACTAAAGGACAAAAATTGCCAGCCAAGAATACTTTACACAGCAAGGCTATCCTTCCAAAATGAAGGACAAATAGTATATTTCTCAGATAAACAAAAACTTCAGGAGTTCACTACCACACTACCAGACTTACAAGAAATTCTCAAGGGAGTACCAGGTTTGATACCTGAAAAACAACCATCAATGCCATGAATACTCAAGAAAAAACAAAACATACTAGTTAAAAAAAAGGCTAACAATAGGAAAAAATAGTTTATCTATAAACCAAGAAACTAACAAAAACAAAAGACAAGCAGAAAATCAGTAAGAAAGGAACAGAAGATACTTAAGACACCTAAACAAAAATCAATATAATGCTAGCAGTAAATCAACACCTTTCAATAATAACTCTAAATGTAAAAGGATTAAATTCCCCACTCGAAAGACACAGACTGACTAACTGGCTTTAAAAGATGGACCCCAAAATATGCTGCCTTGAAGAGATTCCCCTCACCTGTAAATACATACATAGAACAGTAAAAGGTTGGAAAAAGATATACCATGCAAATAGAAATGAAAAAAAGAGCTGGAATAGCTATTCTTATATCAGATAAAATAGACTTTAAAGGAAAAACCATAAAAAGAGATAAAGAAGGCCACTATATAATGATAAAAGAATCTATCCAACAAGAAGACTTAGCAATCATAAATATATACACACCTAATGTCACAGCAGCCAGATTTATAAAGCAAACATTATTAGATCTAGAGAATGAAATAGACACTAACACCATAACAGCGGGGGACCTGAACACCCCACTATCAACATAGGAAAGATCATCAGGGCAAAAAATCAGTAGAGAAACACAAGATCTAAACAATACTTTAGGCCAATTGGACTTGGCAGATATCTACAAAACATTCCATCCAACAACTTCAGAATATTCATTCTTCTCACCAGCACACGGAACATTCTCCAGGATAGACCACATGTTAGGTCACAAATCAAGTCTCAACAAATTCAAAGAAAATTGGAATTACTCCATGTATTTTTTCAGATCACAATCTAAAATTAGAAATCAATACCAAACGAAACTCTGGAAAGTATACAAACACATGGAAATTAAACAACATTCTGCTTAATGACATGTAGATCCAAGAAGAAATTAAACAGGAAATCAAAAAATTTCTTGAAACTAATGAAAATAATGACACATCATACCAAAACCTGTGGGATACTATGAAAGCAGTACTAAGGGGGAATTTATTGCACTAAATACTTACTCCAGAAGAATGGAAAGATGGCAAATAAACAACCTAACACTTCACCTTAAAGAACTAGAAGAA
>NW_007736181.1:33611-35663 GCF_000696425.1 Galeopterus variegatus | reverse complement strand
AAATTGGAATTACTCCATGTATTTTTTCAGATCACAATCTAAAATTAGAAATCAATACCAAACGAAACTCTGGAAAGTATACAAACACATGGAAATTAAACAACATTCCGCTTAATGACATATAGATCCAAGAAGAAATTAAACAGGAAATCAAAAAAATTTTTGAAACTAATGAAAATAAAGACACATCATACCAAAACCTGTGGGATACTATGAAAGCAGTACTAAGGGGGAATTTATTGCACTAAATACTTACTCCAGAAGAATGGAAAGATGGCAAATAAACAACCTAACACTTCACCTTAAAGAACTAGAAGAACAAAAACAATCCAAACTCAAAGTTAGTAGATGGAAAGAAATTTATAAGATCAGAGCAGAAGTAAATGAAATAGAAACCCGAAAAATGATACAAGAGATCAATAAAACAGAAACTTGGTTTTTTGAAAAGATAAATAAAATTGGCCATCCATTAGCAAGGCTAACTAAAAAAAGAAGCGAGAAGACCCAAATAACAAAAATTAGAAATGAAAAAGGTGATATTATAACTGATACCTCAGAAATACAAGGAAACATTAGAGACTACTACAAACAACAATGAAAAAGGTGATATTATAACTGATACCTCAGAAATACAAGGAATCATTAGAGACTACTACAAACAATGAAACATTAGAGACTACTACAAACAACTATATTCAACAAATTTGAAAATCTGGCAGAAATGGTTAAATTCCTGGATACATAAAGACAACCAAAACTGAGCCAAGAAGGTATAGAAAATCTGAACAGACCAATAACAGTAAAAGAAATAGAAGCTGTTATCAGAAGCCTCTCAACAAAGAAAAGCTCAGGACTGGATGGGTTCATTTGGAGTTCTACCAAACCTTCAAAGAGGAATTGATACCAAATCTCTACAAACTATTCCAAAAGATTGAAACAAAAGCCATTCTCCTAAACACATTCTATGAGGTAAACATCACCCTGATACCAAAACCAGACAAAGATACATCAAAAGTGGAAAATGAATATAGATGCAAAAATTCTCAGTATAATACTAGCTAACAGAACACAGCAACACATAGAAAAAATTATACACCATGATCAAGTGGGATTCATCCCAGGGGTGCAAGTTTGGTTCAACATACATAAATCAATAAATGTGATACATCACACCAATAAAAGCAAAGACAAAAACATATGATCATCTCTGTAGATGCTGAAAAAGCATTTGACAAAGTTCAACATTCATTCATGATAAAGACTCTCTACAAGTTAGCTATATATGGAAAGTATCTCAACACAATTAAGGCCATATATGATAAGCCCACTGCCAATATTATCCTGAACAGGAACTAGACAAGGATACCCACTCTCACCACTCCTATTCAACATAGTTTTGGAAGTACTAGGCCACTCCTATTCAACATAGTGTTGGAAGTACTAGCCAGAGTAATCAGAGAAGAGAAAGAAATAAAGGGCATCCAGATTAGTAAAGATGAAGTCAAACTATCCTTTTTTGTGAATGATGTGATCCTATATACTGAACAGCCTAAAGCCTCTACAAAAAAACCCTTAGAGTTGATAAATGATTTCAGCAAAGTTGCAGGATACAAGATTAATAAGCAAAAATTGGCAGCATTTCTATATTCCAGCAGTGAACATACAGAAAAAAAATAATCAGGAAAGCTAGTCCATTTATATTAGCCACCAAAAAAACAAAATTCTTAGGAATAAAGTTAACCAAGGATGTGAAAATTCTCTATGAAGAGTACTACAAACCATTGTTGAGAGAAATTAAAGAGGACACAAGAAAATGGAAAAACGTCCCATGCTCTAGTATTGGAAGAATTAACATTTGAAAATGACCATATTACCCAAAGTGATCTATCTACAGGTACAATGCAAACCCCATCAAAATTCCAATTACATTTTTCTCTGAAAAGGAAAAAAAAAACTATCCAGATATTTATATGGAATAACAAAAGACCATACATAGCCAAAGCAATCCTGAGCAAAAAAAAAAAAAAAAAAAAAAAAAAAAAAAAAAAACCA
>NW_007736181.1:30181-32671 GCF_000696425.1 Galeopterus variegatus | reverse complement strand
GGAAAAAAAAAAAAAAAAAAAAAAAAAAAAAAAAATTAAAGCCGAAGGCATAACACTACCTGACTTTAAACTATACTACAAAGCTATAATAACCAAAACAACATGGTACTGGCATATAAACAGGCACATGGATCAATGGAACAGAATAGAGAACCCAGAAATCAACCCATACATCTACAGCCATCTGATCTTTGACAAAGGCAGCAAATCTACACACTGAGGAGGAGAATGCCTATTCAGCAAATGGTTCTGGGAAAACTGGATATTCATATGTAGGAAAATGAAACTAGACCCATACCTCTCACTGTAAACCAAACTCAACTGAAAATGGATTAAATAGGGCCGGCCCAGTGGTGCACTGGAGAGTGCGCCGCTTGGGAGCATGGCAGCGCTCCCGCCGAGGGTTCGGATCCCATGTGGAGACCGGTTCCCACTTACTGGCTGAGCACGGTGTGGGCGCAACACCGAGGGTTGCGATCCCGTTGCCGGTCCCCGGTATGGGCGCGACACCGAGGGTTGCGATCCCGTTACCGGTCAGTAAAAAAGACAAAAAAGGAAAAAAAAAATGGATTAAATAATTAAATATACATCCTGAAAGAGTAAAAGTCCTTAAAGAAAACATAGGGGAAACACTCCAGGAAATAGGAGTGGGTACAGACTTCATGAACAGGACCCCAAAAGCACAGGCAAGCAAAGGAAAAATAAACAAATTGGATTATGTCAAACTAAAAAGCTTCTGCACAGCAAAAGAAACAATCAACAGAGGGAAAAGACAACCAACAGAGTGGGAGAAAATATTTTCATAGTATACATTTGATAAAGTATTCATATCCAGAATATACAAGGAACTCAAACAACTTTACAGCAAAAAAACAAATAACCCAATTAAAAAATGGGCAAAGGAGCTGAATAGGCATGATATACGAATGGTCAACAGACACATGAAAAAGTGCTCAACGTCACTCAGCATTCAGGAAATGCAAAAGAAAACCACCAGTTAGGATGGCCAATATCCAAAAGACTGAGAATGATAAATGCTGGTGAGGTTGCAGAGAAAAAGGATCCCTACTACACTATTGGTGGGACTGAAAAAATGGTGCAGCCTTTATGGAAAATGGTTTAGAGTATCCTCAGATAATTACTGATAGATCTACCATATTACCATATGACCCAGCTATTCCAATGCTGGGAATATGCCCAGAGGAATGGAAATCATCAGCCAAAGGGATACCTGTACCCCAATGTTTATTGCAGGACTCTTTACAATAGCCAAGAGTTGGAATGAGCCCAAATGTCCATCATCAGATGAGTGGATGAGGAAACTTTGGTATATCTACACAGTGGAATATTACTCTGCAATAAAAAATAATGAAATACTACCATTCACAACAACATGTATGGACTTAGAGAAAATTATATTAAGTGAAACAAGTCAGACACAGAAAGAGAAATACCACATGTTCTCACTTATTTGTGAAATCTAAAAATAAATAAATAAATAAATTTGCAAATAAATAAAGTTGGGAGGAAGAAGACACAGCAATCACAACAATTCCTTGAACTTGTTGAGATAAGTGAACAGATATGATGTAGTTAGGGGGAGGGGACAGAGGGAGGGGGAAAGAAAAAAGTTAAAAGGAAATGAAAATCAACTACAATGTATATTGAAAAGTTAAGATAAAAATTAAAATAAAAAATTAATTTAAAAAAAGAGAAAAAGTAACAAAATAATCAAATTAATTAATTTAGTAAGTAATTATATTAAGCCCCTTTTACAAAATATAAAGATCTTAGGCATTTTAATTCTAATAACATTCTCTTGAGTTGCAAACTTTTTTGTCCAGTATTTTAATTCTGTTTTCTGGCTCATTCATTTAGACATTAGTATTATTTTTCTTACTTACAATATTTATTTTTATTTTTAAACAAGTTTATAAATTTGTTTGCTTACCATTTTCTCCTGCGTATCATACATTTCTCCTAGGATCCTTTTCTTTCGTCCTAAAATTTGTTCTTTAGAACTATTCACACTAAAATCTATTTTGATTATATAAAATGTTTTGTTCCACCATAATTGCTAAAAAAAGTAATTACTTAGAGTTATTTATCTCAGCACTATAAAGGCATTGTTCCATTGTCTCTTTTATTGTTGTTCTTGAGAGTACTCTAAAAGTTCATTTTCCCTTTTCTCTGCATAGCATATGATTTGTTTTTATTATCTGAAGACATTTAATAACTTTCCTTTTTTGTGTGATATCCCATAGTCATATACTACATCCTCTCCTCCAGGCGTCAGTGGAGACCATGTGGAGAGACAGGATTTTACCACAACCCAAGAGTAACAGTCTTCCTACTCCCAGACCACTGAAATCATGTCATACAACAGTCAGGACTTCACTGGCCAGCAATAAAGAGGTCAGCACTACCAAACATACATGAAGCCCATGGAGGCCACTTGAGTAAGAACTAATGAGACACTTTGACTTGTCC
>NW_007736181.1:29065-29841 GCF_000696425.1 Galeopterus variegatus | reverse complement strand
ACATACATGAAGCCCATGGAGGCCACTTGAGTAAGAACTAATGAGACACTTTGACTTGTCCTGGCAAGGAAGATAGCAGCGGAAACAAGTGGAAAGCCAGAAACTCTACCCTTCCCAGCAGTAATGAGGAGTGTCCCTCCTTTGTGTCAAGAGAAGCTAAATGAGAAACCTGGACTTCTACCTTCACCTGACAACAATAAAGAAGCACCTCCCTTTCATGTATTGGAGCAGTGTCAAGGGATATATAGCTAAAACAAAGATAAGAATAAGACAAAACCATGTAATATAATTCCCAAAATATCCAATTTCAATTAAAAAAACCATTCATCATACGAAGAACAGGGAAGATCTCAAAAAAATGAAAAAGAAAATCAATAGATACCAACCCTGAAATGACAGAGATGTTGGAATTATCTGATGAAGATTTTAGATCAACCATCACAAAAATGTGTCATTGAGTAATTTAACACAATTGAAACAAACAAAAAGTAGAGCCTTATCAAATAATAAGACTGAGCAAAGAAATAGAAGATATAACGTAAAACCAAATGGAAATTTTAGAACTAAACAGTGCAACTGCAATAAAATACACACACACACACACTCACACAAACACACACACACAGTAAATGGGCTTAAGAAAAATAGAGGAGACGGAGTAAAGAATTAGTTTAAATAAAAACCAGGAGAAATTACTCATTCTGTGAAACAGAGGGGAAAAGAACAGATTGAATGAATATGTCTCTGGAACTGGTGGGAATATAAGAAAAAGTCTC
>NW_007736181.1:27383-28553 GCF_000696425.1 Galeopterus variegatus | reverse complement strand
TTACACCATAAGCATTCCTTCACTATCTAAAATTAACAGAAGAAACGTTAGGTCACTAGGAAGGAAAAAAGACTATGGTAAGCAAAAATATGGGTAAATATAATGGACTTTCTTTGTCCTGTTCATGGTTGAAGCAAAAATTATTGCATAGTATGATATCATTCCAAATTCGTGCAGAGAAATTTAGAGAACTATATTATACATGGGGGAGGACAGAGAGTTGTAAATAGGGATAAGACTCATATATATCACTCAAACTGACAATTAACAGTACCAATACACCATGACATTTTGTATGTATAAAGTAATACCTAGAGAAACCACCAAAAACACTACACAAAGAGATACGTTTTAAAAAACTACTGATAAATCAAAATAAAATTTAAAAAGAAAATGTTCAAGTAACTCATAGGAAGACAAGAAAAAGAAAACAGAGAAACAGGAAACAGAGAACAAACTTAAAACAAAAGTTAAATAGCAGAATTATGTCCTAATACAGCAATACCTATACTAAATATAAATAGTCCAAATATAACAACGAAAAGACAATGATTGCTAGAGTACAAAACAGAGACCCAACTATATGCCACCTTTGGGAAACATTTTAAATATAATAGTTTAAAGAGATTAAAAGTGAAAGAATGAAAAAACTGATACATCTTGCAAGCATTAATCAAAGAAAAGTGGGAGTGGCTATATTAATATCAGGTTAAGTAGACCTTAGACCAAAGAAAATTTTTAAAAAGAACATTAAATATTGATAAAAGGGTCAATCCACCAAAAGAACAGAGCAATCCTAAATTTGTATGTGCAAAACAGCAAAGCTGTGAAACATGTGAAGTAAATAGAGCCAAATAAAGAAACAGACAAACAATCCAGCAATTCCACTGCCAAGTATATACCCAAAAGAATGGAAATCATCATGATGAAGGGATACCCGCACCCTCATGTTTATTGCAGCTCTATTTATAATAGTCAGGAGTTGGAAACAACCAAAATGTCCATCATTAGACTGCTGGATAAGGAAAATGCAGTAAATTTACATAATGGAATACTACTCAGCCATAAAAAAGAATGAAATACTGCCACTTGCAGCACCATGTATGAACTTATAGAAAATTATATTAAGTGAAATAAGCCAGGTACACAAAAAGAAATACCACATGTCCT
>NW_007736181.1:26136-26450 GCF_000696425.1 Galeopterus variegatus | reverse complement strand
AAAAAAAAAAAAGTAATTTCAAGCCCAGATGGTTTCAGCAGAGAATTGAAATGATTAAAGAAGAATTAGCACTGATTCTACACAACTTTATCCAGAAAATAAAGAGGGGGGCACTTACCAATTCATTTTATAAAGTTAGTATTACCCAGTATCAAAATCAAAGACAATAAATTTTTTAAAAATCACTAATGATATTCCTAATGAATACAGATGCAAATAAAAAAAATCCTCAACAAAACATTAGCAACTAGAATTCTCCTATTTATTTTAAAATCACCATGACCAAGTGAGATTTATTTCAAGGATGCAAGGCT
>NW_007736181.1:22971-25614 GCF_000696425.1 Galeopterus variegatus | reverse complement strand
TTCTCCTATTTATTTTAAAATCACCATGACCAAGTGAGATTTATTTCAAGGATGCAAGGCTGGTTCAAAATTTAAAATCAATATAATCCATTAGAGCAAACAGCTAAATGAGAAAAATCACATTATTATACCAGTCACTGAAGAACAAGAAAAAATAACTCCAACACCTATTAGTAACCAAAAAAAACATAGAAAAGTAGAAGTAGAAGGGAACTTCCTAAACTTGATAAAAAGAATCTCCAGAAACCCACAGTTAACATTTATTTAATGGTGAAAGGTGAAAGCTTTCCTCTCACACTGTGAACAAGGCAATGATGTCTTCTCTGACCATTGTCATTCAACATAGAACTGGAGGTTCAAGCGAGTAAAAAAAAAAAAAAAAAAAAAAAAAAAAGGAAAGAAAACAAAACTGAAGGCATACAAATCAAAAGGAAGCAATAATTCTTTTGCTATTTTCAGATGACATGTCTATGTTAAAAAATCAAAGAATGGGCCAGCCCGGTGGCGCACTGCTACAGTGCACCGCTTGGGACAGCGGCGGCGCTCCCGCCGAGGGTTCGGATCCCACGTACAGACCGGCGGCTCACTGGTTGAGCGAGGTGCGGGCGCAACACCGAGGGTTGCGATCCCGTTGCCGGTCCCGGTCCGGTACGGGTGCGACACTGAGGGTTGCGAACCGTTGCCGGTCACGTAAAAAGACAAAACGGAAAAAAAAAATCAAAGAAATTCACAAAAGTACTATGAGTACTAATAAGTGAGTTTAGCTAGACAATAAGATTCAAGACAATGTACAAAAATCAATTATATTTCCATATATCAGCAAGGGACACTTGCATCCAAAATTAAAAATTTATTATCATGTATAATAGCTCAAAAAAAGAGAGAAATACTTAAGTGGTATTCCAACAAATCATGTACAGGATCTGTATGCTGAAAACTACAAAACACTGATGAAAGAAATCAAAGATTTAAATAATTGTGAGGACATCCATGTTACAGATTAGAAAACTCAACATAGTAAAGATGCCATTTCTCCTTAAATTGATATTGAGGTTTAAGGCAATTCCCAAAAAGACCCTGGCATGATATTTTTTAGATGTGATAAGATTATTTTAAGATGTATATGGAAAGTCAAAAAACTGAAATAACTAAAACAATATTGAAAAAGAAAAATATATGGGGGAGGAATTTATTTATCTAATATCAAATCTTATAAAAATCCTTGCACAAGATGTTAGCCTAGGGCACATACAAAAAAAATTATTGAGGGGAATATTTAATTCAGAACGTATGTATTACATCACACTACATGCTAAAGTAAAAAATAATAATAATAAAAACTGAGAAATGGTTAACTGCTTCCTATGGAAAGATGGAAATCTTTGCAGTGTGAAAAAGAGATGCTTGGCCCAGGCTTCTAGTTGGAATTTGCTCCAACAACAGAGAAATGGACAGCCAAGATCACAAATTAACCACAAAGTGAATCTTTATCCCCACTAAGTTTTAAAAAACAGTCATCACTTTTAAAAGAAAACAGCACTGTGTTACCATTTGCCTAGAAGATAGAACTAGTTAACAGTCACAGGGTTGAAGTTATATCATCTTTGTTCTTAAATAATTTTCAAAAAATGCATTAGCTAAAACAACAATGAGATATCACTATGCATTCATTAGAATAGTAAAGGTCTAGAACACTGACAACACCAAATGCTGATGAGGAAGCGGAGGAGCAGGAACTCTCATCCATTACTGGTGGGAATGCAAAATGGTACAACCACTTTGGAACACAGTATGACAGTTTCTTACAAAACTAAACATACTCTTACCATATGATTCAGCTATCATATTCCTTAGTATTTACACATAGGAGTTTAAAACTTACATCTCCACAAAAACCAACACATTTATAGCACCTTTTTTCATAATTGTCATAACTTGGAAGCAACCAAGATGTCCTTCAGAAGGTGAATGGATATACTGTGGTACATCCAGACAGTGGAATATTATTCAGTGATAAAAAGAAATGAGCTATCAAGCCATGAAAAGAAATGGAGGAAACTTAAATGCATATTTTTAAATGAAAGAAGCCAATTGGAAAAGGCTACATACTGTATAATTTCAACTATATGATATTCTGGGGAAAAAATTATGTAGATAATAAAAAGATCAGTGGTTTCCAGGACTTGGTGGAGTGGGATGGAAGAACAGGTGGAGCACAGAGAATTTTTAAGGCAGTTAAACTAATCTGTATTATACTGCCACAGTGGATACAAGTCATTATACATTTATTCAAATCCATAGAATGTACAGCATGAAGAGTGAATGCTAATATAAACTATGGACTTTGGGTAATAATTCATCAATTGTAACAAATGCACAATTTGTGTGTATGTGTAGGCAAGAGGTATATGGAATATCTGTACTTTCCTCTCAGTTTTGCTGTGAACTTAGAGCTGCTCTAAAAAATAAAGTCCTGCGCCTGCCCGGTGGCGCACTGGAGAGTGCACCACTTGGGAGTGCAGCGGCGCTCCCGCTGAGGGTTCGGATCCCATGTGGAGACCGGTTCCCACTCACTGACTGAACGCAGTGCGGGCGCAACACCGAGGGTTGCGATCCCGTTGCTGGTCCCCAGTACGGGCGCGA
>NW_007736181.1:18018-22274 GCF_000696425.1 Galeopterus variegatus | reverse complement strand
GGTTCCCCACCCCTCATGCCTGTCCAATACAGTGCTATCACCCTGTCAGCAAAGAGTAGAAAGGAGCAAGCTCATCAAATCCACCCACACCTTGGCAGTTCCAGCCCTGCTGAACCCAAATGTAGCCTTCTTTCATGCATCGATGAGTCCATGACGGTGCTGTTTCCTCAGCTTGGAACACACACCCACTATAGTCTACCTGGTTAATTATTCAACAATCTGCAAGTTTAGAGAGCCCTCAGGAATGTCCATTATCACGAACCCCTTCACACTACAGAGTAACTGGTTTCCTTCCTGTTTTCTCATCCTTGACTCAAAGCCTTCTGAGGAAGATATTATTGTCTAATTCATTAAACAAAAGAGATAGTGTGATAAGTGTTTTCTGAGCAGAAGGGGACTGACACATTAGATACTTAATAAATTATTGTTGAAGTAATTTCTCAAAGATACATATGCAATTTCCATTAATAAAAATCCTGTAAAGATAAGGAACAGCACATGTAAACAAAGAACTGTATTTCCTTCTGAAGTTTCCTCAAAATCCTGAGTGACCTTTTTTCAGACATAATTACCTTTAAACTTCATTTTCTTGTCAAATTAATATTAAAACATTTAAGTTTGAATTTTAAATTGTAATATAGGCATGTTGAATCCTATTAATATCATAATTACCAAAAAGAAAATATCATTTATTTCCCATACACACACAGAGCCTTAAAACATTCCTGAGGAATTCATGCATATATGTATGCCATGTGTGTATGTATGACATGTTGTGTATATTACAGGCTCACCTAGAAAGACAGAGAGCATGGAACATAAAAGTGCACAGACTAGTTTTGAGAGCATAAGATCTGGAGTTGAATCCTAGTCCCAATATTCATTAGTGATATAGCTTTTCTGAGCACGATTTATCACCTGAAAAAAAGTGGGTGCTGTATTAACTTCCTACCATATAATATTGTGAAAAAAAATTTATGAAGTCTGTAAATTTATTTGCAAATATCGTACTGGTGTCATATGATATTATTGTCACCATATTTATTGGTATGTGAAGCCTCTTTTTAAATTTTATCCAATTCCTCTCTCACTTTATAATTAATTCTAACTTATTTTTGTCATTTTATGTTGTAAACCCATAAGTGATTAAATATTTCTTTGACTTTGAAAAATATGATGAGTCATTTATAGAAACATTTATAAGATTGATCACTGAGGTAGCTCATAAATAATTTCTAGCTTACACCATCTTTTTCTACCCATTATTTATAGATAATTTAAATCATTACAGGCCCATTTAACGCATATTAAATAACTCAATGCCTCATCATTAACCTTGAAAGAAAATGGTGTAATCTTTTCTGTGGGAATGTGAGAAATATCTAGACCCATTGTTCTTATTTTATTGGCCCACTTAATAAGCTTGGGGAAACCATTGCCTCAAAGTATCTTATTATTGTATTGTATTGTATAATAGGATTAAGGTGGTATTGCAGATTTCTCTAAGAGATGACAAATAAGATGAAGAAAGTAGAATGATATTTTTGAGGACATTTAATATTTTAAAATCTGATGTTAGAAAAAGTAGCTATGGAAACTCATCTTTTAAATTTTTCTTGTAAAATTTGCACTTGCTCATTTGGCCTCATAATTGCATATTTCAACCAAATGAGTATTTTGCTTAGGGCTTCCGAGCTCAGATGCTTTGGAAAGTGGAGTTATCAATCATCCACAGGATTGTCAACTAAATTCAGAATGCAGAATCACTATCATTAGTTTTGAAATCTAACAGAACACAGCTTGAGTTTTCAGATTGCAGTTTAAAAATTGGAGCAAAATTCTTTAATTTGAAAGCTAATCTTTGAAATTGAAGTTCAGTGTTTGAATATATCTGCACATGAATACACTGAGTATTTTAGTTATTTTTCCTGGTCTCCCTGCTGTAAGGTAGAGAAAGCTTCTACTTTGCATGACCAGTATCTGCAATCACATAAAACCAGCTACTCTGTACTACACTGAAGACATTTACTGCTGCAGATAATAACAGCCTAAAAAGTTGTGGGTAAGAGCAACCTGGAACTTTACTATGTAAAGAAGTGTATGAGTTCATTTTTGTTGCTTATAGCAAAATACTTGAAAAGGGGTGATTTATAAAGACAAACAAAATTTATTGCTTACAGTTTCTGAGGCTGGGAAGTCCAAAGTCCATCTGGTGGTGGCAACAGTGACCCAGGGGTCTCACATTGCAAGATGATGGAAGCAGAGAGAGAACAGAATGAGAGACTCTCCTCTTCTTTCAAAGCCCTCAGAACCATGCCCATGACCACCATTTTTAATCCATTCACTATGGCATGGTCCTACAATCCAATCACCTCTTCAAGGTTCCACATTTCAATTACCATAAAAGGATTTCCCACCCTCTTAACAGTCAGAGTGTGGGCTAAGTTTCTAATACATAAAACTTGGGGGACACAATTCAAGCTTCAGTGATTTTGGGGGTACATAATTCAATCTACTACAAGAAGTATTTTGCTTTTTTGTGCACCCTTCAATTGTCTGCACATCATGAGCTCTGAATAATTACTTATATGAATACTCTACAGTGGAAAAAAATACCTTTCATACAAAATAACTCTTTTCCTTATTGCACAGAAAGTATTTGTTCATTATAAAGCTATAATCTAAAATAAGCACCAAAAAGGGAAAGCAAGTTTTCCTTCCTTCCTTGTGCAGGATTAGTTCCTTGGGTGTACCTTTTTTTTTTTTTTTTTTTTTTTTTTTTAGAGGAAGACACAGAGTTTGCATTTAATCAACATATTGCAAACCAATAACATTGGCTCTTCATGATTATTTGGGGTAAGGTCTGGGATACAAAGTTTTTTGAATATGTTTACATGGGGCTAATTGGTCCTCATGTTATGTCACTATTCAGGCCTACTTGTTGCCCTGTCCGTGAACACTATTGCAATAGGATATGTCTTGTCCTAGAAAAAAATCATGAAGTCGGTGACACAGCCCTGTCCTCTCTCACCATCTGTCCCCTCCGAGCCTGTCCTTCTTCCCACAACAACTTCTTTTCACGCCTTGCCTGTCTGTGGCCCATCACTCTGGATTTCCTCGAGGTTTTACTTCATTTCCCTCATAAGTTTTGCTCCTGGTTTTGCAATGCCCATCTCCTACACTCACTTGGTCTGCAAACTGACCACCCCTTCTTCCCTTCCACATTCCATCTGATGGCAGACTTTGACCCCTCCTCATGGGGAAACATCTGTTATGATGGAACTCCATGATCTTCCCATCACAGATCAATGAGTGCAGCCTCTTTCTCTTCTGCACATGAGATGAAGCCCCTCTTCCTGCCATTAGCCACAAATGCCCTGCATCCCAACTCCTCTCACCACCTCAGTGACTTCTCTTCCTCAGTTTCCCCTCTCCTCATCAACCTCTCATTGATCAAATTGTCCCACTTGGCCCACAAAATATCTTACTCCCCCCATCTTCAAATACCAGCCCTTTCTTGATGTCCTATCTCTCCATGTCCATCAGTTTCAAAATTCATGTCCATCAGCATTACCCAGGAATGTCCACAGATTTTTTTTAAAGTAGATGACTGGGACTCATACCCAGATACTCTGAGTCAGGGATGTTTGGGACACAGATGGACACTAGAGAACAATTAGGGAGGTGACCCTGCAGGCTCAGCACATTTCTCTTCTCTTTCCCTCCAAGGACGTCCATGGTGCCAAATCAAAGGAGCCTCCTCAGTCATCTTTCCTCCCAGCAGTTTTCACCATTTCATTCCTGCCTCTCCATCACACGTTCTCTTTTCTTGGTCTGATACCGTGGTTACCATGATACCGTGGTCTCCTGGTTTCCATCTCACATCTCTACCTGCCTGCTTCCTTCATTTCCAATTCATCTCTAAATGTTGGAGCTCCTCAGAACTCTTGCTGGGCTCTCTTGTCTCTCAATTCCCTCTCCTCCTAGGAAATATTGTCCTGCTTCATGATATTAGAAATCACAACTTTATCATATTCTGAGGGGCTTCACCCCTAAGCTCCAAATTTATGTATCAAAATGACTATTTGGGATTTCTACTCAGAAGTCACAGAGTCATCTCAAATACAACAGGATGCCACAAACTTAACCACTTTGGTTTTTGACTCTTCCAAAACTTCTTCCATAGTTCTCCCCTCTTTAAGTACTGCTCATTCATTTGTTCATGCAAGAAAGAGATTCGGCATTGAGTCTTCCTT
>NW_007736181.1:16767-17609 GCF_000696425.1 Galeopterus variegatus | reverse complement strand
CTGCTTCATGATATTAGAAATCACAACTTTATCATATTCTGAGGGGCTTCACCCCTAAGCTACAAATTTATGTATCAAAATGACTATTTGGGATTTCTACTCAGAAGTCACAGTCATCTCAAATAAAACAGGATGCCACAAACTTAACCACTTTGGTTTTTGACTCTTCCAAAACTTCTTCCATAGTTTTCCCCCCTTTAAGTACTGCTCATTCATTTGTTCATGCAAGAAAGAGATTCGGCATTGAGTCTTCCTTTTCATCCTTATTCATATCTAATTCATCATCAGAAACTCCTGATTCTATCTCCATGACACATCTCACACCCCTGTTCCTCTTTGTTTCCTGACATCTCTAAAACAAGCCATCCTTATCTCTCACCAGTATGCATGAAAACATCTCTTAAATTTATTCCCCAATTTCAATGCTATTCTCCTTGTAGTTACTGGACTTGTAGAATACTTATTGAATTCTTAACATAATAGTCTGATTATTGAAAACAAAGTAATAAAATAGAGTGAAATGCTTTATGCTCTTAATTTAAAATCAGTCTGTGACTCCTCAGTAAACCTGGAATAATTTCAAACCCCTTTCCCTGGTGTAGCCCTACTACACCCTATAACTTACTTCCACCCTAAACCTAATAATAAACCTGACCCTCTGACTCTGCTCCTGTGACTTTTCTTCTCTCCTGACATAAGTCCTGTTGTCACTTTAACCTACATTTTCCATATTTGTGATAAAAATGGGTGTAAATAATAACATATTGTAGGTAATGTGTGGTGAAACAAAGCTAAGTCCATATGCAGTTATGAGGACAGCTCTTAGGTATGGTGGATAGAGG
>NW_007736181.1:13885-16417 GCF_000696425.1 Galeopterus variegatus | reverse complement strand
GGAATTTCTGGTTGCCTGCAGAAGTCAGACTGATTCTCAGACTGCATTTCTAGGATAAGCCAGTAGACAGACTCCCAGAGTCATCATGATGGCAATCTAGAGGATGGTAGATCAAAATTCTTAGAAACTTAAGGTTTAATGGAGAGTAAATAAGACAAGCAAGGTGAAGGAAACATCTTTTATCACTGGAAAAGCAATAATTTTGCAATTTTGCAGTTTTAGTGTCAACATAAACAAATTATCTAATGGACAAAATGGGGTTGCCATGTTGTTTTACAGGAACAAAAATGCTTACGTATAAACACTAAGACTATTTGGCTTAATTAGCAATATTCAGCATCTATGACATCATCTCTCAAACAGCACAGGACCACAGTAGCTCTACTCTCTTAGGGTGTTGGACCACATCCACAGTTTTTAGTCCATTGTGTAGAATACCACTGCCTGTGAGCACCCTAGGAAGAGAATAGGAGGCTGAAAGAATAATCAGTTGAATGGAGACCACCATGAAGACCTTCAAGAAGTAAATGAACAGAGTTTGCCATGTAAGCATACATTATCAAATATTACACTCAGTGTTCATATTTGCCAAACAAATACTATAGAAAGAGGCAGCAGAAGACTTAAGAGATATTCAGTGTATCTTCTTGTACTAGGGATTTCCAGAGAGGAATGGAAAATAGATAGACTGGCAGATAGATTACAGGTATAAGTATATATATGTACACATGTGTGTATATGTATATACATGCATACATACAAGAAGAGAGGGGGAGAGAGAGATTTTAATTAGCTCATTCAATGATGGAACTGACAAGAATGAAATCTGTAAGACAGATGGCAGGCTGGAAATTGAGACAAGAATTGACATTGCAGCCTTCAGTCAGTCCTTCTTTGGGAAACCCTAGTCTTTGCTCTAAATGCCTTCAGTTGATTGGATGAGTCCCACCAACTTTATGTAGGGCAATCTGCTTTACTCAAATTCTACTGATTTAAAGTGAGTCCATTTTAGAGAATAAGTTCACAGCACATCTGGACTACTGCTTGACCAAACCACTGAGCACAATAGTGGAGCCAAGTTGACATAGAAAATAGCCATTGAACATCTAAAAACTGCTTTGCATCTGCTCCCATGTGAGGTGATTCCTCTTGAATTCTTTCTTTGGAAGATGCAAAATTTTATTTGTCATGACCATGTAGACCCTAAGTCAAATGAAGTCTTCAATGTTTTCAAATCTCGTACTTGTTAAATGAAGCACGTTCCAGCTCATTTTGTTGCAAGGTAATGCCCTTATCTTAATTTGATTCATATGTCTACATTAAACAGATTTATTTTCCTTTTTGGACACCACACAGGGGGCACAATTTCTATTTTATTTAGAAGATGCATGTCTTCTAGAATAGATAAACATTAAATTTTCCTTTCTCTGGGAAATGTAAAGAAAGGGAAATAAAATGATAAATCACATGCTTAGATAACAAAATGATGGGAGGATATCTGGTTTCAGGGGAGCATTTCTGGCATTAAGTCCCTGCAGACAATCCAGCTTCCAGCAGAGGTTTTGAAACTTGCTTTCTGCATGGTCAAATCACATAATTTGCTCATATCTCAGAATCCCTGAGCATAGAAAATAGCTTTCTTTCTTTTCTAGCCAAACTCCCAAGAATACATAGAGAAATCTTCTAACAATTTCAAAGATCCTCAAGTGAGATGGAAAGGATAAACAATGAGATTTATAAGCCCTTTTGGAAATTCACATCCAAATTGTTGATTGACAACAAATGCATAGGGAAACAAATTGTGTACTTATTACAAAGGCAGCTTATTTTATGGCTCCTTGTCCGGTATAAAGGAATTATATTCTGACTTGGCTTTATATTGACAAATGCATAGGGAAACAAATTGTGTACTTATTACAAAGGTAGCTTATTTTATGGCTCCTTGTCCGGTATAAAGGAATTATATTCTGACTTGGCTTTATATTGCTTATCAGTAAAATACATTTTACAAAACGCTTGCTTAACCACTTTTAGGAACGAATGGGATTTCATTCCTTTGAAATCATATATTTGATTTTTTAAAATTCATGTATCTTCATTTGCACATTTCATAGATTGCCTTCACAGTTATATTTTATAGGTTTGTTGTTTCATGGTGGGAAAGGATTATAGCTATCAGCCCTAAAATGGAAAAGTATCCGTTTTGCACTGTGTTTGAAGAGAATGGTATAGAGTTGATATTTCCAGTTCATGTCATTAAAATAAATTGTTATTTATCATCTGAGATTTCAAATTCACATGTATAGTTTATATTATTTATGATATTCTGGGAAATCTATCTGCAGTGTGATTCACTGCTATATAATGGCATAATTTTCACTAATTTATTGGTAACTGCTTCCCCCTCAAAAATACATTTTTAAAAATTGATATTTAATTTTCCATTTAGAAAATACTTAAATACAAAAAAAAAATAAAGAAATAGCACAAAAGTATTTGCAATAGTAATCTTTTTTTGTCTTTAATTTATCT
>NW_007736181.1:11608-13550 GCF_000696425.1 Galeopterus variegatus | reverse complement strand
CTGCAGTGTGATTCACTGCTATATAATGGCATAATTTTCACTAATTTATTGGTAACTGCTTTCCCCTCAAAAATACATTTTTAAAAATTGATATTTAATTTTCCATTTAGAAAATACTTAAATACAAAAAAAGAAATAAAGAAATAGCACAAAAGTATTTGCAATAGTAATCTTTTTTTGTCTTTAATTTATCTCACTGAAGTTCTGTAATGAAAAGATTAATGTCATCTCAAATATACCTCACCAAAATAACTCTAACATGGTATTTTAATTTTAAAAATGGCCATTGTATAATATTTTTATAATCTTATAATAAAACAGTCATTTTCCTTAAAATTTCATAAACATTTAAAAGTGAAAAACATGTCCTTTTGTGCATGTGATTGTTAATACCACCTTTATGTTCTTCTCGTACATTCAAGAAGATAAAATGTTCATCACTATGTATGGGGTCTTTTATTACTTGAAATCAGAGTTGCTTAAGGCTATAATTTTAAAATGTAATGGTGACAACTTCTGATTTGGTTTAAAGTCATTTTGTTAAAGTCATTCAAGAGTCCTCCACTAGCAGCCATGTCTTTCAAAGGCTTCACCATCTTACGAAACCAATATTAAGCCATATTTTTCCACCATCCCTGGAGCAAGGGTAGGGAGGGACAAAGGATGAAGGAATGCCAGTCAAATACTTTAGCCCTGTCATCACTTGCATCGTTTCTGATGGCACTTCGTTGGCTATAAGGGGTCACAAGGCCGTGTCTAAAGACAAGAAAGTGGGAATACATTGTATCTGGAAATAAAGAAGAGCTGCATATTGTGAATCTCAATCCCACCTATCCCAGCCAAACCATGTAGATCTGGCAGAGGCAGCATAGTGCAGTGATCAAGAGCACATGTCCAGTAGGCAGACGGTCAGGCTATCATTTACTTGTGTGTGTGTGTGTGTGTGTGTGTGTGTGTGTGTGTGTGTGTGTGTTGCTTATTTATTTGTTTGTTTTAGGAAAACCTGAGAGCTGTAGCACTAATCGTTTATTTCTATGTGATCTTGGAGCAAGTTACTTAAGTTCTCCAGACCTCAGATTCCTCATCTGTAAAACTGAGAACATAAAAATATCTACTTCTGTGGTTCTTGTAAGAATCGAATTCACAGATGTTAAGCACTGAGAACAGTGCCTGAGGCCCATTAATCATTCAGTAGCACTGGCTAATATTGTGATAGGAGTAAAAGATCCAATTACACCTACCAAGACCTTATTTCTTAATTCTAAGTACAATAAACAGAAAATTTTACACTTATTTTAGAATTTTTTTCATCACTTTGTAAAAAAGAGCTCACATCAACCTTCCTCTTTTTGGATTTAGCATCAAGTGTGGGCTGCTGAAAGACGTACAGACTGGGCACAATCCTCTTAGGCACGTCTCCTAAGGAACAGTTAGGAGGAATCCCTGGGAATAAAATTCACATATAGGCTCCCAGAATTGGAGACACAGGAAAGGCTGATTTTGAAGAAGCAAGTGTATTCTTAGAAGAGAAAAAAAATTTGCTGTGAATATTTCAGATTTTTGCATTGAAGAAACTAAGAAAAAAATATGTATATATATATAACTTTAAGATACCACTCAAAAGAGCTCTTTCTCTTTTTTTCTTGGGATTTTACCTATGTTTCAATAAAGAAGAAGTAGTTTGCTACAACTCTACGTAAACACCATGAAAGTAAAGGCCTTCAGCACCTTCCCAGTCCCTCACTCACCCCCACCCTTTAGAATCCAATAGAACAAGATTACTGTGAGCATATAGTATGGTTAGGACATTTACATGTTGTTCAGTTATGTACATACATATGAATGTATGCATCCAAATATGACATTTATTTCAATGCAGCTATTTTTTTTTAAAAATGGCATTGCTATTATGCAGTACTACATAATGTAAATTTTTTTCTTT
>NW_007736181.1:9866-11043 GCF_000696425.1 Galeopterus variegatus | reverse complement strand
ACCACTCAAAAGAGCTCTTTCTCTTTTTTTCTTGGGATTTTACCTATGTTTCAATAAAGAACAAGTAGTTTGCTACAACTCTACGTAAACACCATGAAAGTAAAGGCCTACAGCACCTTCCCAGTCCCTCACTCACCCCCACCCTTTAGAATCCAATAGAACAAGATTACTGTGAGCATACAGTATGGTTAGGACATTTACGTGTTGTTCAGTTATGTACATACATATGAATGTATGCATCCAAATATGACATTTATTTCAATGCAGCTAATTTTTTTTTAAAAATGGCATTGCTATTATGCAGTACTACATAATGTAAATTTTTTTCTTTTGTCGTCCATACTTTGGTGTAGCGGAATATATCTGGGAAAACTTAATAGGAGATCATTTGAATGTAAAGGGATATAATCATGGAAAAGTCATCACTTGTGAACATAAAGGAATAGGTGTTTTTTAAAAGCATAATATAGATTATTGCTTAAATAATATCATCAAACCAATGTCTTATGATCTGTCTTAAGTTATTTTAATAATATATAAAGAAAACATTAAGAAATATCTAAACATAAATTGAATCCTAATAAGTATCTACAGATTCTAAGTGAACAGTATCACTTTCATTGAAAGTGATTTTTAATAGAAGGCCTGCCAAAATATATTAATATTTATATTTACCTAGACAAAGTCTAAATCTACTTTTAATAATCTGACAAACTTTAAAATAAAGTATCATCTAATAAGTTGTTATAAATGAATTATTTACACTTTAAGTGGTCTCCCTAGAAATTGCAACATGCGCCTTTCACTTATTACAGTCTAACACTAATTATACTTATTACAACTACACAATATGCTAGAAACTTAGGGCATTTTAATTCCATTTACTTCCTCACTTTGCATCTTGGTAGTCATGCATTGTTATTCTATATACATTTTAAATATCATGAGAAATTATTATTGTGTTGATATACATTTAAACAACCTACCAATAAATTTATTTTTCAATTGTCTTTTATTATTTTCTGAATGTACATGTTTCCACCTGGGATGATTTTTTAAAAATTTTATTAACTGTGTATCTGTTGGTGAATATGTTTTCTTTATTATTATTATTTTTGTCTAAAAACTTTTTTACTTTGTCTTAATTCTGGAAGTTTCACTGGGCATAGGAGTATAA
>NW_007736181.1:6807-9093 GCF_000696425.1 Galeopterus variegatus | reverse complement strand
GCAACGGATCGCAACCCTCAGTGTTGCCCCCGTACCGGACCGGGGGCCGGCAACGGGATCACAACCCTCGGTGTTGCTCTTGCGCCTCGCTCAGCCAGTGAGTGGGAACCGGTCTGTATGTGGGATCCGAACCCTCGGGCGGGAGCGCTGCTGCGCTTCAGAGGGGCGCACTATCCAGTGCGCCACCGGGCCGGCCAAAACAGGTGGTTTTTTGAAAGCATTATATTTATTATTATTTAAATAATATCATCAAACCAGTGTTTTATGTTCTGCCTTCAGTTATGTACCTCTTTGTTTTTTGAGTAATGCACCTCTTTCTCTGGCAGAATTTAATATTTTCTCTTCATCTTTGGGTTTCAGCAGTTTGATTATGGTGTACTGATGTGTGATTGCCTTTGTGCATATCCAGCTTGGGGTTTGTAGGGCTTTTGCATTGTGTAGCCTCAGAATTTGGTAAACTTTCTTAAGTAAAAAATTGCCAGAGTATTAGGCTCAGTTCTCTTTCCTCCCCTCCTCACCAGAATCCTGACGCTTAAATCACCAATCGTTAATTATTTAACCCAGTAAGAGTTCCAAAACTTTTTCTGGTTTCTCTGCCCAGAGCAAGATACACTCCACAAAGATTTTTTCACAGGATTCTCAGGACTTTGTCCCACAGTGGGAATTGGCAAATGCTCCAAGGGAAACAGTTTCTACACGATGACAGCTCACATTCTTGGTGCTTCTTCTCTCTGAAATTTTGGTCTTGTAAATCCTGTTTACTTAGAAGTTCCTGGTCTTCGAATTTTTTTAATTTAATTTGCTTTTTAATTAGTTTCAGGAAAAGTGCTTTTCTGCCACTCCTTCATAGCAAGTAACAAAAATCTCTAATAATCTAATTTTAATAACCAAGTTTTTAAAGTTTTGATTATTATCTTTGCTTTTAAAGTCATAAAATCCAATATTATGTTATTTAATATCTTTATTTTAGTACATGACACAGGGTTTAAATGTGAGGACAAATTCATAATGATCTGGAATATCATGAAGATAGATGGCACTATTTAAAATACTTTAATATAATTTCAAAATTCCTTTACTTTGAACATTTTGCACTTTTGCCAAAGAAAAGTAAACTATATATTTAAATAGGTGTTTATTTTCACATCATCATCTTTGAAAAGTCTTGAATGACAAGGAAAGTTCTTGATCCAAAATATGAAACATACTTGCTTTGATTCCTGGACTTCTTGTAGGATAAATAGCACCCTTTGTAAGATTCGCTGTATCTGAAAGTATCCATATGATAAAAGATTATAAAAAATGCAAGAGTAATCAATCAATCAATAATAAATCCTTTTTAACTTACTCTAAGTTATAGACGGTTATATACACTTATTCCATTTCTAAATTTTATCTTTTAGGGGTCTGATAATGTGAAATATATATTTGGTCTTAGTCCCATCTCCCAAAGCCATGAGTCTTATTGTATGCTAATGAATTGACTGATGGCTGGCAGCTCCTACTTAGCTTCAGGATGGGGGCTGGTCACCAGAAATGCCAAGGCAGGATTAAAAGGTTGAAACTTTCAGCCCCACCCCTCCACCTCCAGTAAGGGAAGAGGGGCTGAGGTTAAGTTAATCACCAATAGCTAAGAAAATAGACATTTCTCAAAGAACACATACAAATGGCTAGCAGGTATATGAAAAAATGCTCACCACACTAACCATGAGGGAAATGAAAATCAAAACCACAGTGAGATATCATCTCACACCTGTCAACATGGCTATTACCCAAAGAACAACAAAAGATGACTAGTGTTGGTGAGAATGTGGAGAAATTGGAACCCTCGCACACTATTGGAGGATGCAAAATGGTGCAGCCACTATGGAAAACAGTGCGGATGTTCCTCAAACAATTAAAGGAGAACTACCATGCTATCCGACAATCCCACTTCTGAGAGTTTATCCAAAGCAATTGAAATGAGGATCTCTAAGAAATATTAGCACTCCTATGTTCACAGCAACACTAAATGAGGATCTCTAAGAAATATTAGCACTCCTATGTTCACAGCAACACTATTTACAATATTCAAGGTATGAAAACAACCTAACTGTTCATCAAGAGTTGACTGGAATACTAGTCTGTCTTTTAAAAATAAGGAAATTCTGCAATATGAGACAGCATGGACAAACCTAGAGGGAATTATGCTAAGTGAAATAAGCCAGTCGCAGAAAGAGAAACTCTACGTGATTCCACATATATGAGGTATCTGAAATAGAAAAATTCATAGAATCAGGGAGTGGA
>NW_007736181.1:4721-6187 GCF_000696425.1 Galeopterus variegatus | reverse complement strand
GTCTGTCTTTTAAAAATAAGGAAATTCTGCAATATGAGACAGCATGGACAAACCTAGAGGGAATTATGCTAAGTGAAATAAGCCAGTCGCAGAAAGAGAAACTCTACGTGATTCCACATATATGAGGTATCTGAAATAGAAAAATTCATAGAATCAGGGAGTGGACTGGTGGTTGCCAGGGGCTGGGTTAGGGGGAAATGGGGAGTGACTAATCAACTGACATAAACATTCAGTCAAGCAATTTGGATAAGCTCTAGAGATCTGCTGTACAGCATTGTATCTGTAGTCAACAGTAATGCACTGTGTGATTCAAAATTTATTCCATGGGTAGATACCATATTAACTGTTCTTACCACATTAAAATAAAATTTTAAAAAAGAAAGACATTGTAACGAGCTTGAGAAGAACAATCACAGACCAGAACAAAATATTTGCAATTCATATATCTGAGAAAGAATTTATATCCAGAATAACTAAAACACTAAAAACTGAATGAGACTAGAATAAACAGTCTAATAAAAAATTGACGAAATATCTAAGACATTTTAACAAAGAAGATATACAAATGGCAAATAAGCACATACAAAGATTCTCAGTGCCATTATTAGTTAGGAAAATGCAAGACAAAAGAAAAGAAATACCAAGACTCATGTAATAGTGTCTAGTATTAGAAAGTGTGGCCACATTAAGTGTTGATGAGGATGGTTTGACATGGCTGGTGAAATATGAAATGGTTTAACCACTTGGTAGAAGAGTTCAGTAGTTTCTTATGAGAGTAAACATATGCCTGCCCCTACTGCATGGTCCAGTAATTGTACCTTGAGTTATTCACACAAGAAAAATCAGAGAATATGTTCATATAAATGTTTTCAGATGAAATGTTTATAGCAGCTTTAGCTGAGTGAAAGTTTAGTTGGGTGAAAGAAACCACATAAAAACTAGTACATACTGTGTTTCCACTTCTATAAAATTCTAGAAAATACAAATTAATGTCTATTGTTGCTTGGAGGGTGAGATAAGGAAGAGCAAGAGTGAAAAATTACAAAGACAACTTATGAGGAGGATGATGTATTCATTACTTTGACTGTTGTGATTCTTTCAAGAATGTATACATATCAACATTTAACAAATGATACAATTTACATGTGCAGTTTATCGCAAGTAATTTAAAACATCACATGAAGCTACTTAAGACATTTAGGAAAACCTAAATCATGTGTAATTTCCTATAGGAATAAATATTATCCTAATTGACTCCATTAGAGTTAAAAAGCTTAGAAAAAATATCATTGAATAAATAAAGTTTATACAAAACTATGTACCCAAACAAAGCACCAGACACGGATGGATTCAAAGGGAAATTCCATCAAACTTCCCAAACAAACAAAATTCCAATGCTTTATGTGTTGTTTCAGAGTATTGAAAATTAAACAATGCATCCTAATTCCTTTTATAAGGCAAGTATA
>NW_007736181.1:2241-3292 GCF_000696425.1 Galeopterus variegatus | reverse complement strand
AAGCCAGGAGGTCCTAGCAGCCAAAGCTGGGTCCGTTTGTGTAATGAAACAAATAACGATAGTATTGTATCATAACCCACAGAATAAAATAAACATCCATGAGTCCATACTGGTAAGAATAACTGACTGGACAAATATAAATAAATAGAGTGGAAGAGTTAAGTCTTCTTTACAATAGAATTCCAAATAGCAAGAGTAAAGGAATGAGGGAAGAATGAACTCACTGTAGCCAGTCATCACAATAATAAGTGTTGCAGCAAGATCCACACGTGGACGCTAAAATCAGGGAATAAATATTAAAGGGAAAATGAGATTTTCCATGGTCTCATAGAATCTGTCACAAGATAGTTATTAATTCCAAAAGGGAAGAAAAATAACTTTACAATGAAGAAACCAAGTGGACACCACCTTAACCAAGTTGTCAAGTCATCACCAATAAACAGACATTTACTGTGTTCCCTGAAATCTGCTGTGCTGGGAAAGGCATGACACCACTGTGTTCCAGCCAAAAATGTATAAACTCAATCCAA
The DNA here is from genome assembly GCF_000696425.1 of Galeopterus variegatus. Lineage (NCBI taxonomy): Eukaryota > Metazoa > Chordata > Mammalia > Dermoptera > Cynocephalidae > Galeopterus > Galeopterus variegatus. The sequence goes on along the minus strand of NW_007736181.1, from coordinate 2,762 downwards.
TCTGGGGAAAATTTGGACAAAGCTAAATGAGGGACATTCTACAAAATAATTAAACAGTAGTCTTCAAAAATATCTAGGTTATAAAAGACCAGGAAAGACTGAGGAACTGTGACAGACTAAGGAGACAGGACAACTAAATGCACCATTGTGTCATGGGGAACAGGGGACATGAAGGAGCCCTGTAATTTAGTTAATAATACTGTAGCCAGTCAATTTCCTGGTTTTGACAGTTGCACTGTGATTACCTAAATGTTGACAGCAAGGGAAACTGTGTGAATGGTTCATGGAAACTTGCTGTACTATTTTTGAAGCTTTTCTATAAATCTAACAATTTTCAAAATTAAAAGTTGAAAAAATAGATGAAGGCATATATAGAAATGTGTGCATATATATGTATATATATGTATGTGTATATATATGAAATACCTAAAAATCAAAAACAAAATGAACAAATCAACCCAAATTGGTTACTGAGTTAGATATATACATTTTGTTACACTATTTTATTTTGAATGACACTA
>NW_007736181.1:0-624 GCF_000696425.1 Galeopterus variegatus | reverse complement strand
AGAGGACAATCTTTACATTCAGGAAGCCAAACAAAAACTGAACTGAATAAATTAAAAGAAATGTATAGGAGAAGCCTTCTCTACAGCTACAGAGGCCCAGAGGGTCAGCCTTGACCAAGTAGCACCTGCAGGAACCCAGGCAGGTGAGGCAATGCCCTCCAGAAGCCCACCCCCCCACCACAGAGGCCCTGAGGGAGCAGACTCAACCCAGAAGCTCCCACAGGAACCCAGGCAGATGAGGCACTGCCCCCAAGAAGCCCACCCTACCACTGCAGAGGCCCTAATGGAGTGACAGGCAGCCATGCCTCAGCAACATTCCCTGTCACTGCTGCAGAAACCAGTGTGAAAGGAGTGGACCATGACAGTCTCTACCACAAAAACTGCTTCTAGAATGATGGCTTGCTGCCAAAACAGCAGCCTCTGCTATCTCATAGGTTTGCTGGTGATGACTCATCAGCATAGACAGAGGGAACATCACCAGCAAAGCCCAGGGGAAAAGGAAAGAAAAAAGAGAAAATCCACCGAGTCACCCATTCAAATTGAGGAGCACTAGTATACCCCAGTGAACCCAATAGAGTCGGGGTGAGCTAGCAACTATGGCAACAGTCCTGCCCAAGCACACTA
>NW_007736180.1:35498-67675 GCF_000696425.1 Galeopterus variegatus | reverse complement strand
GGGCTTCGCCCCACAAGTGGGGCTGGGCTGGGGGGGACTCACAGAGGGCGCAGAGTTGGGCCGGGCTGGCGCGCTTCACTCCGCCTCTGCGCAGTCCTTTGCTGGCTTTCCTGGCCTTTGTTGTCTGGGCTGATCGCTCGTTCCCGCAGCCGGGCTTGGCCGCTCTCAGTAGTCCTCCTCTGTGTCGGCCCCAAAACCTCGAACCTGCTGCCGCTTGTTTCTTGATGTAGGATCGTTGTTGAAAGAATTATTCGCCTTTTGTTGCTCTTGGAAATGCAATCAATACTCTGGTATCACAGTGCACGGCTCACAGGATCGCGCTGTCTCCTGTCACGGCCGCTCCAGACCCGTCGCCATCGTCGCAATCCATGTGAATGCATTTCTAACTGACACGGAATATTGTTTGGAAATGTGGCAATGGAAACAGAAGGAACTACTAAGAGAATTGAAAGTGGTTATCTTTGAGAGTTGGATGAGAGGCTGTTAGTGGGGATAAGACAGTAATATACTGTTTTAATTCCAAGTATTCCTTGACATTCTTACAATTTATACATGCATTTCATTAATTGAAATCCTTTTTAAACATGCCCAGAGTGTCAGTTTGGGTCTTCTGAGAAGCAGATGCTAAGATGGTAGTAGTCACGCAAGAGATTTATGGAGGGGATGTGTAAGATAAAGGGGAAGGGAGCAGAAATAGGTGGGGAGAGCCTCTCAACTGTGATGCTGGTCTGAAACTTGTGAAAGGAAAGGGAAGGGAAGATAATTGTATAGAAGGAGCTGCAGGCTGCAGCACATGCTGGAGAAATTTCAGCCAGGCCAAATGGTGCTCGTTAGAGGAGTCCCCTGTTGGACAGGATTGGGCTGGCCACAGTACCCCACCATGCTCAGTCATTGGCTGGTAGCCACCCTGGGAAAGTGTTACTGAGCAAGGGCTTGCTGCCCGGTGTGTGTAGAAGCCAATGCTATGGCACTTGTCTTTGAGAAAAGAACGAGCTTTGTTGCATAGCCGGCCAGCAAGGAGACAGAAGGCAAACTCCAATCTGTCTCTACGGCTCATGATTGAATTAAACTTTTACGGGTTAGGGGAACATGTTGGTATGCAGAAGCACTGGTGGGGCAGGTTTTGATTGGTGGGCTTCATCACTGCAACTGTCTGGACAACTGACCTTTCACTCCAGAAATGGCTCCAGTGCTTCAAGTTCTGGTCATGTCCTGGCCTCCTTGGTTCTGTGGGGAGAAACTTTGGTTTGGATGTTATTTGTAAGTCAAAGCTTCTTCTATTGCCCATGCGTGGGCTCCATGACTTGCAAATTGTGGCTCAACTCCATCTGTGAAAAAGCTTAGGCCATGGTTAAACAATAGACTTGAGTTGGTCACAGGGTTACAGTGTGGCCTCTGTCAGTTAACTATGCTCCCAGCCTCATTTTCTCTTGAAGGGCCATGGTGCATGTCCATGGCCTTTGAACTCACAAAGATATATTAAAATAAAGAATGCGTGTGTGTGTTTGCAAATACACACAACTCTGTACTTGAGGAATCACAATGTTCAGCTAGCGAGTTTAATATCATGCCCTTTCAAAGTAGTTACACTTTCTTAGGGAAAAAAAATTTATTCCTTTCCAGTAAAAATAGAATGAAAATTTGTATTGTATTTTGGCTACTTCAATCCAAAGTTTGACCTATGATAATCCACTGATACATTAATTGTTTACACTTAAGAATACAGTAAAATATGAACCCAGTTTTGCAATATGATTATGACCCAAAGAAAATGTTAATCCTCTTTATAATAAGGTATCTTTGTATCATCAATCGACATTTCCTTCCTGTTCTCTTCATAAATGGTTCTTTCTTCTCTTTCATTAATTGTTCCCATTTTAAAACATTTCTTTAAAGAACTCATAATTTCCTGGCTCCACCCTTGACGGCTGTGTCTAATAATGTTTTGGAAGCTTCAAAACATTGAAATGAAGGCAGTTCAGGACTATGAGTTTCCCTCAAATATTCAGTTATAGTTAATAGTAAATATGTGTAAAGCTAAATGAATTAAAAATCTGAATAATCTAATTCCTTTCATTGGTTTTCACGTGTTTTACAAAGTAAAAACAAACACACACCAACCATTTATCTATTTTTAAGGGAAGGATAAAGTTGTGTTAAACAAAATTACGGAAGACCTTTGTTTTGGACTAAGCTCCTGCACTAGCCTCCAGCAGATCAGACCAAACCAAAAAAGGAGTCACTCATGTTAAGTGCCACACAGTCAAACTGAAACTTTAAGGATGCAGATAGATCCCAAAACAGATGTTTTTTTCCTGCTGAAAAATGGACATTCCAGCATAGTAAGGAAGTCTAGGCTGCTCTTATCCTTACAAAAAAAGTAACCCGAATAACCTGATCTTTTTTTTTTTTTTTTAAAGATGATCAGTAAGGGGATCTTAACCCTTGACTTGGTGTTGTCAGCACCACGCTCACCCAGTGAGCCAACCGGCCATCCCTATATGGGATCTGAACCCGGGGCCTTGGTGTTATCAACACCACACTCTCCCGAGTGAGCCACAGGCCGGCCCCTGAATAACCTGATCTTAACCAATGCCTAAAGTTTTGATCAACCTCTCAAGTTTGAGAGGGGGGAGTTGTTAAATTAAGTTTGGCCTAAAGATTTTTCTGGACATAGTGAACTGTAATCACTAACTTAATGTGTAAACACACTGTAACCTACTCTTGTAACAAGTAGTTGAGTCTCAGCCAATCGCAGCAGCCGAACTTCAGTCAACCACAGGCAGCTAACTATTCCACCCAGGTTCAATTAAAGCAAATGCCCAGCTGTAACCAATCCAGCTGTTTGTGTACCTCTCTTCTGTTTTCTGTACTTCACTTTCCTTTTTCTGTTCATAGATGTTATCTAACCATGTGGCAACCCTGGAGTTGCTCTGAACCTATTCTGGTTCTGGGGGCTGCCTTACTCAAGAATCATTCTTTGCTCAATTAAACTCTGTTACATTTAATTTGAAGTTTTTCTGTTGTAATTCCATAGCTAGTTAATGAGAAGACTTTTAATACATTTTAATACTTGTACTGAATTTTTTAATACAAAAACTAAAAACGCCAAATTTAGAACTTTGTTCTAGATGCACAGGTTATGTGCCAGATGGAGATGTCGTATATAAACTAAGCATCTAAGGTTGTGTATGGGAACCCAGCAACTTTTCATTCAGGATACTTGAGAATATTATGTTATATATATGCCAATATAACTGATAGAGAAAACATATCAAGTACTTTTGCCAAATTATAATTTATGATCCTTAAGTTTTTTAAAAAATAAAAATATTAAGTTAGCAGATAAACTACTTAACAAGTGACTGTGAAATGAAAAGTAGTTATAACTAAACTTCTCAAAAATAGTACTATATAAAAAATATTCACAGTGACTGTCCACAGTGAGGAAGTAGCTGTTGTTTGGTAGTCTAATTGGTCTAAGTATAATCTTAAATTGAATTGTGAGGTCCCAGTTGCCACTGTGTGCCAAGCATATAAATTGTTCTATTTCTGTATTCATCTTTCTGCCACAATAGAATAGTCCCTCCTATCTGAGGTCAAGCCTTCCACCTAGACCCAAAGTTCCCACACTGTGCACTGAGGTACCCTGGGGACCACAGTCAATTACAGGAGTGCTGCAGGATATTTAAAAATTTGAAGGAAAACACAGTGACTTCTGTCAGACACTACACAAACAAGTAGCTCCAGGTAGTTCAGAGTTTCAGCATTAGACGGTACTACATCCCTTTCGAGGCTGTCATATCTATTTAAAGCTGGGTTTTAGGGGTTGCTGTGATGAAAAGCTGCTCCCACTCAATAATTACCGCAGAACATGAATGAGGGTGAGGGTGTCCAACCTGCTTCCAAAGTTTGATAAGTTGTGTAGCGCTCAACTTCTATTAGTGCACATATCCTATTAGTAAGTAATTGTAGTTATTTAGGAATGAAATAAAAGTCGTCTTTCTTTCAATCTCTGTGTATTATGTTTCCAAATGGCTATTAAGTTGTTAGTACATAAAAACTTATTAAGTTGTTTGAATCTGTTTAATAAATGGAGCTCTTGGTATTTCTTTTGGCCTAGGGGCACCATAAAAAAATCACTGAGACACAAATGGTGTCATGAACTGACAAAGTGTAGGAGCCTCTGGCCTAGACCTTGGATACCATTCCATCTGGTCTTCTCAGACCTTACATTATTGTTACTTCTCTCATGTGTAGCATTGTGGTGGAGAGCACAGACTTCTCCATTCTTGGTGTCAAATATTGACTTTACTAGCTGTGTGACTTTGGGGAAGTTATTTCACCTATCTGTACCAGTGTTTATTTAGCTATAAAATGAAGATAAAAATACCTATTTCATGGGTTTATTATGAGAATTAAGTAAATTGACACATATATAATACTTAGAACAGTGTCTGGCACAGATACCTGCTTTTTAAATAAATAAATTTAATCTCTCAACTCAATCTTTCCAGTCAGCTTTTTTTTTTTAAGAAAAATTTTAAATTAAGAAAAAATTTTTATTATAATAAAAAACACATAAAATTTACCATCTTAATCATTTCCAAGTGTACAGTTCAGTATAAATATATTCACATTGTTGTGAAACAGATCTCCAGAACCTTTTCATCTTGCAAAACTGAAACTCTATACTTATTAAACAACTCCCCTTTCCCCTTCTCCTCAGCCCCTGGTAACCACCATTCTACTTTTTGTTTCTATTAATTTGATGACTTTAGATACCTCATTAAAGTAGAACCACACAGTATTTGTCTTTTTGTGACTGGCTTATTTCACATAGCATAATCCTCAAGGTTCATCCATGTTCTTGCATGGGACAGAATTTCCTTCCTTTTTATGGCCGAATCATATTCCATTGTATGTACATACTGCATTTTGTTTATCCATTTATTTATCAATGGAAATTTGGGTTGCTTCCACCCTTCAGCTTTTGTGAATAGTGCTGCTATGAACATGGGTGTGCAAATCTCTTCAAGACCCTGCTTTCAATTCTTTTGGATGTATACCTAGAAGTAGAATTGCTAGATCATATGGTAGTTCTAATTTTAATTTCTTGAGGAAACATCATACTGTTTTCCATAGTGGTCACACCATTTTATAATCTCACTTACAGTGCACAAGGGTTCCAATTTTTCCACATCCTTACCCACACTTGTTATTTTCTGGGTTTTTTTGGGGCGGGGGGTGGATATTAGTCATCCTAATGGGTGTGAAGTAAAACCTCATTGTGGTTTTGGTTTGCATTTCTCTAATGATTATTGATGCTGAGCTTCTTTTCATATGCTTGTTGGCCATTTCTGTATCATCTTTGGAGAAATGCCTATTTAACATCTTTGCCCATTTTTAAATTGAGTTGCTTGATTTTTTGTTGTTGAGTTGTAGGAGTTCTTTATATCCTTTGGAGATTAAGCCCTTTTCAGGAGTTAATGATTTGCATGGTTTGCAAATATTTTCTCCCATTATGTAGGTTGCCTTTTCATTCTGTTGATTGTGTCCTTTGATGCACAAAAGTTAAGTTTTATGTAATCTCATTTGTCTATTTTTGCTTTTATTGCCTGTGCTTTTGGTGTCATATTCAAAATCATTGCTAACCCCAATGTCATGAAGCTTTTCCTCTGTGTTTTCTTCTGGTAGTTTTATAGTTTAGTCTTTAATTCATTTTGAGTTAATTTTTGCATATTGTATAAGGTAAAGGTCCAACTTCATTCTTTTGCATGTGGATATCCAGTTTTCCAAGCACCATTTGTTGAAGGGACTGTCCCTTCCCTATTGAATGGCCTTGGTACTCTTGTCAGAGATCATTTGACCATGTATGTGAGGGCTTATTTCTGGGCTCTCTATTTTCCACTGGTCTATGTGTTTTTCTTTATGCCAGTACCACACTGTTTTTGATTACTGTAGCTTTCTAATATGTTTTGAAATTGGGAAATGTGACTTCTCCAACTTTGTTCTTTTTCAAAATCATTTTGGCTATTTGGGGGTCCCTTGTGGTTCCCAATGGACTTTTAAATAGGCTCAACTCTTTTTCATTTAAATAAATAAACTGAACTCTCTTTCAGTCCCGCATTCTCCTCCAAATACCAGCGTGTCTTATCTCTTTCTTTCAAAATCAAATTTCTCAAAAGAATTGTCTATATTTGGAGTCTGTTTCCTTATTGCATACTCAGCATTCTACCAACTTTGATAGATATTTTCTCCTGATTGTTACACTGAAAAACCTTCCCCCTAAGGTTACAGAAAACCTCTGTATTACTAAATGCAATAGACTTTTTTTTTTTAATCCTTATCTTAAATATACAACAGCATTTAACATTACTACTTCGTTTTTCTTAAAATACTTTTTTCTCTTTCCACAGGACTTTGGTCTTCCAATTTCTTTCTACCCTTTTAGCCATTCTTCTCTATCTCCTTTTCAGGCCCATGATCCTTTCCTCTGTCCTTGAGTGTTGGAACTCCTCAAGGCCCAATTCTAAGTCATCTTCTCTCCAATCTGATTTATACCCATAGCTTCAGTATCTTCTCTCTAGAGCTCAGACCTCTCCCCTCTGTTCCAAAGCTATAAACACAGCTGCCTACTATGTTTCCCTTTGGGCACCTCAGAGTCTACTCATATGTCAAACACAGGATCTTTAAAATGGAACTCAGAGCCCCCTCCCTGGTCCTCTTCCACCATTCCCAATCTCAATGAATGGCTCTGACTTCCATCTATTTATGGAAACCAGAAACCTGGAATTGACCCATTTATCCTTGAAATTATAATCATCTTTATCCAACTTCCCCCCATATCTAACTAATCTCTGATTCCTGTTGATTTTATCTTTTAAATATCTCTCACATCTGCCGGAGGCTCTTATACCTTCCCGCATACGTTTTGTCAGAGCCACATCCCTTCCTCTCTTGTGTAAACTACTTCATCTTCCTAACTGTGCTGCCTGCTTCTGTGTTTGCCCCCACTGGTCTATTCTCCACACTGTAGCCAAAATGATTTTTTAAAACAAATCTGTTTAATTCTCTGCTTAAAATCCTCTTTCAACTCTGGAGGACAGATATAAAACTGGAAGTGTGATGAACTAGAGCAGGGGTAGATAAACACAGGTGGGAAGGATACAGGGATGGGAAGAAGAGTTTAATTGTATAACTTTGTATAATTTGCTGATATTTTATTTTAGAACTTCAGAATATATTATGTATACCAAAAATTAAATCAATACATTGAATTTTGAAAGCTATGACAACATACATTGTTAACCTTAGACTCCAGAATACCAGTTATCACTTCCTCAGGGATGCCATCGCTGACAAGTTCTGTCCTCTTTTATGTGATATTAGAACACCATGAACCTCTTGGCACTTGTTCTAGTTCTAGTTCTACTTTTATTATATGACTATCTAATTACTTTCTACCTTATTGACTTGACTGAAAAGGGCAGTTATCAGATATTTGGGAGAAGTTATAAAACTCATTACAAATACTTTGTGATATTTTTCACTTTTATTCAACATTTTTTCTTTTATTTTTAATTGACAAATAATTGTATATATTCCTGGGGTACAATGTGATGTTTTGATATATGTATACCTTGTGGAATGATTAAATCAAGCTAATTAACATATCTAGCACCTCACATACTTGTCATTTTTTGGTGTGTGTGTGGTGAGAATATTTAAAATCTAGTCTTTCACAATTTTGAAATATACAGTGCATTATTATTAACTATAGTCACTATGCTGTGCAATAATTTTCTAAAACTTATTCCTTCTGTTTAAGTGAAACTTTGTACCTTTTGACCACCATCTCCCTATTTCCCACCTCCACCCCCCACCCCTTCAACCCCAGCCTCTGGTAACTACCATTCTACTCTACTTCTGTGAGTTTGACTTTCTTAGATTCCACATATAAATGAGATCATACAGTATTTGTCTTTCTGTGCCTGGCTTATTCCACTAAGCATAATGTCCTCCAGGTTCATCTGTGTTGTTGCAAATGAGGAATTCCCTTCCTTTTTAAGGCTGTTCAGTTTTTCATTTTGCATATATACATTTCTTTATGTGATAATTTTTACTTTTAGAGATTTGGGGGTTTTATATTTCTAACAACAAAAGGAGTAGTAACAATTTAACAATATTTATCCTAAGAAACTTCTGCTGCATTTAAACCCACTATGATATTCTATGCTGATAAATTAGGAAGGTGTCCCATTGCATATTAAAGGTTAGCGTGCATGTGTATTTAAATTAACTCAGGAAGTGTTCTTGTCAGTTTTCAAGAGGGGTCTAATATATGAAAAGTTTCCAAGCTTACTATCTTGGAACATCTTAAAAGGTTATTATTTTATGGATTATGCTTTGGGAAATGCTCTTTCACATTTATGCTACATTAGTATGTATTACAGAAAAGGAGAATTAGAAGGTGTAAAGGGCAACTGTTGGGTATGGTGCTAGTAAAAGACAAGGAGATATATTACAAATGTAGATCTGAGATAGATGGAAGAAAGAGAATTAGCAGAATCTACTGGTGAATTTGTTAGGTAAAGATGAGCAATCTCGAGCCAAAATAGCAATCTCAAATCAAAGGATCAGAAAAATGATTTAGCATTGATCTTTATTCCCAGTTTTTATGTTTTTTTTTTTTTTTGTCTTTTGTCTTTTTCCGTGTCCGGCAACGGATCGCAACCCTCAGTGTTGCCCCCGTACCGGACCGGGGACCGGCAACGGGATTGCAAGCCTCGGTGTTGCTCCCGTGCCTCGCTCAGCCAGTGAGCGGGAACCGGTCTGTATGTGGGATCTGAACCCTCGGGCGGGAGCGCCGCCGCGCTTCCCAAGCGGCGCCCCATCCCACGCGCCCCCCCGGCCGCCCCCCCCCCTTTTTTTTTTTTTTTTTGTCTTTTGTCTTTTTCCGTGTCCGGCAACGGATCGCAACCCTCAGTGTTGCCCCCGTACCGGACCGGGGACCGGCAACGGGATTGCAAGCCTCGGTGTTGCTCCCGTGCCTCGCTCAGCCAGTGAGCGGGAACCGGTCTGTATGTGGGATCTGAACCCTCGGGCGGGAGCACCGCCGCGCTTCCCAAGCGGCGCACTATCCAGTGTGCCACCGGGCCAGCCCCACACTTTTTATGTTTTTATACTTAAAATAATAAAGAAGATTCCTGGTAATTGTACAATGGCATACAGTACAGATATACAGTAAAAGGTATAAGTTCTCCCCTACCCCAAACTCATTCCACCCTCCAGTGGTAACTGTGGTCAACAGTTTGGCTTATGTTCTTCTTCAGACACTCGTCTGTGTATGTGTATATGTACACACATATTTTTTAAATAAATGGAATCACCTTATACATACTGTTCTGTAATTTGCTTCACATAACAATGTATAGCATACCCGTCAGTGATCTACGTCTACCTTCTTATTTTTAATAGTAATCCATAATTTGGATCTACCATACTTCACAATTGTTAGTGGTAATCTTTTTGGTAAATAAGGAAATTGGACATGAATAAACAATTAAGGCAATGTAATAAGAAAAAGATTATCTTAAAATTTTTAATAAGTTAAATTGCAAAGGAAAGGGGCTCATTTCAATTTCTTTTTTTTTTTTAATCTTTTTTTTTTTTTTCGTGTCCAGCAACGGATCGCAACCCTCAGTGTCGCGCCCGTACCGGACCGGGACCAGCAACGGGATTGTGACCCTCGGTGCTGTGCCCGCACCTCGCTCAGCCAGTGAGCGGGAACCGGTCTGTATGTGGGGTCCAAACCCTCGGCGGGAGCACCGCTGCGCTCCCAAGCGGCGCACTGTAGCAGTGCGCCACCGGGCCGGCCCCTCATTTCAATTTCTTATGTGATACTCTAAGGAAGCACTCTTATGCATTTTCACTTATTCTGACTTTCAGGAACATATTCACATAAATTTATAGCATTTCTTTAAAACCATAAAATAAGAAATATATTTGTGGCCAGCTATTTTAAGAGCTTTTTCTTTATTTTTGAAAAGTTTTATAGAAAAATACCAGATAACATGCAATAAAATTTTAAAAATCATCCCTAATATCAGTTTTTAAAAATCTGTAAGGCAAGAAGTTAAAGTTCATGCTCTCTGGCTCCCAACTCCATCTCCACAAGGTGCCTGGTGTCAATAGTTTTGAGTGTTTTCTTTCTGACATTTTCTTGTATTTATACAGATTTATTGTCTATATGCATATACTATGTACACATACCACACTTTGTTTTTTCTCTAATAAAATGGTATGATGCTACTAGTGTAACTTTTAAAAATTTACTCATTTCAACAATATACTCATAAAACATAGTAGTAGAAAATTTCTGATTAATTAAACATCCATCTTTTTTGTTATCTTCATTTATTTTCTTGTACTAACCACATTCACAATAGTCAAACTGAGAAGTAACCGATTTATTAACTGGAATGGCAGTTTATTAATTTATAATGTGAGATATAGCTAGTATCATAGACATTGCTCATTTGCTTGGGGCAGTCCCACCTAATGGATGAATTTCTCGAAACTAAGTTATAGATAAGAAGACTGACTGATGAGCAGGGAACTAGAACAAAAGCAAGGAGGTGAGTGTGTGTGTGTGTGTGTGTGTTTGTGGGTAAATTAATTTGTTTATTATTATTATTATTTTATTTTTTTTTTTTAGCTCCCACCAATAAGTGAGAACATGTGGTATTTCTTTAAAATTTACTCATTTCAACAATATACTCATAAAACATAGTAGTAGAAAATTTCTGATTAATTAAACATCCATCTTTTTTGTTATCTTCATTTATTTTCTTGTACTAACCACATTCACAATAGTCAAACTGAGAAGTAACCGATTTATTAACTGGAATGGCAGTTTATTAATTTATAATGTGAGATATAGCTAGTATCATAGACATTGCTCATTTGCTTGGGGCAGTCCCACCTAATGGATGAATTTCTCGAAACTAAGTTATAGATAAGAAGACTGACTGATGAGCAGGGAACTAGAACAAAAGCAAGGAGGTGTTCTAACAGGATGTTTTTTATCAAGGTAAGATAACTCTGTGACTTGCCCTGGGATTCTTTCTATCTTGACAATTGCCATTATTCATCAGACTGGCATGAATATGGTTAGAGACACAAAGAGCAGGTTTCCTTTGGGCTCCTGATCTGGACTGTGCACTGCTCACCACTCCATCTGAGGTATCTGAGCAGGTCCTCATTCAAGAAAGAAGGCAGCTTATCACATAACCCTTTCTTTATATGAGAAAAGTGTTGATTAGAATTTGAGAAGCCCCTAAATCTGCTTGATGGAGACATGGAAAACAACTTTGCCTCTGTAGTGACTCATTTACAAGCACTCTTTTCAGGTGAGGTTCCTCATATATGGAGGTGGTGACAACCACAGTGTCTCTAGATGTTGCCAGATGTTCTGTGGTGGCCAAAATCACCCCAACTGAGAACCACTGGTTTAGAGGGAGACGAGAGTGAAGAAAAGAGCTACAGAGAGGAAAATCAGATGAGGCGTTGGAATGAAGTCAACTCAGAAGTAAGAATTAAGGATATTAGTTCCCCACTAGCAGGAAAGGACTATAGGATTTGTCATTAATAGACCTGTCTTGGTCTCTGCTCTCCCACTAATTATGAGACCTTTTCGTAGTTCCTTTACCCTTCTGACTGGGAATTAGTATGAGGATTAACCTTAATACTACTATTTTTTTTCACTTGTGTACTTATGTACCAGAGTTATGTTGGCATTTTATCTGAATTATAGTATGTGTAAAAGTCTTCTATAAGTTTTAAAATATTATGCAAAAGTAATGTATTATTGGTATGTCTTCTTGTTCCCTTCTTACCACAGCTTTTATCCCTCTAGATCTTTAAAACTACTGACAAACGTAAAATTTACCTTTGGACCTTGTTCTTTTGTGAATTTGATCATGATTATAAATATTTTCTAGGAATGACCACTTTTCCTTTATGTAAATATGTCTCTTAATGACAGGGATACTTTCTGAGAAATGCGTTCTTAGGCAATTTTGTCATTGTGCAAACTTACACAACCCTAGATAGTATAACCTACCACACACCTAGGCTATATGGTATAGTCTGTCGCTCCGATGTGAGTAACGCATTGAGCTATATACCATTACAGTGGCTATGATGTCACTAGGTGATAGGGATTTTTCAGCTCCATTATAATCTTATGGGACCACCATTGTATATGTGGTTTGTTATTGACTGAAATGTCGTTATGCGGCATATGACTGTATATAAAATTAGCTGGATTTAAAATTACATTAGGGATTAAAATAGAGTATCATTTGTTTTATAAGGAGAATAAGTGAGAAAATGAGATTTCTTAAATTGAAATAGACTTAGCAGGCAGATTTTCAGGCATGTATCCTTCCATATATTGAATAACATCACACAAATCTTTAGGGAACTTGTGTTAACACTTCTCTGTCCTTAAGTCAATTCCCTCTAGTGAGTCAATTAAATTTTTAAAAAATTCTTGTCTTAACTACATTCACTTTTGTCTCTCTACTTTAATGGATTAGTCAGGCATGGTTTCCCTCTACACTCAATAAATATTTGCTGAATGAAGGAATAAATTACAGAAAACATGTTATCTCTCTTCTAGCAGGTTATCTGCTAAAATGGTCAGTGACCGTACTCTTCATTATAGATTTCCCCAATGTGAAATTGTTTCAGTATTTGTAGTTCTCTGAGCTCCTCTGTAATTCATTCTGTGGATTGGATTGTGGGAGAGGGTTGAGGTGGTCATTGGGTATCATCATGATGCAAATTCCCTGGGCCTCCAGGAGAATGGCTCTGTAATACTTTATTTGCTCAATCCCTGGAATTCACTCCAAGGGTTCTAATACCTTGTTGCCTTTATGGATTGTATTGTTTAGCACCTATTGTCTCTCACACATCTCTTAATGATTTCATGGGATCAGTCTTGGCTGCCTGCCCATCATGGATTGAACCTATCACCCACTGTTAAGTTTTTGTACTGACCCTGCAGGCCTTTACTTTTTATTTTTTCTCAGGTGTGAAAAATGACCACATGGATTTAGGGGGAATTTTCTTAACTAATGAGAATGTTGAATTCAATGGAATTGTTTGTGATCACTGTCATAAGATAGCAATAAGTTAATTGTTACTTCTTCAATACTTGAGATCAAGTATGGTCTATTTCTTTTCTCTATGGGTTCTAAACTACCTTTTCTAGGAAGCAGTCATCTACCCTAACCAAAACTTCCACTTCTCTCTGAGATGAGATCTTCTACCATATTCTATGCATATTCCACCAATACATGTCTGCTTATTCACCGCTGTATCTCTATCTATATACCTGGCATATAGGAGGCACTCATATTTTTTGACCTACTGAGTGAACAAAACTCAGATTTTTGTTGTTATTTATGTTTTGTTTTGATAAATGATGTCATCTGATACAATTTTTACTCTCTCCTCAAAGTGCTATTTCACTTGCAATTAGTACTCAAAGCACTGTAGACTAGAGTTAAGAGAAGCCAGTTTGAAGAGCCATTTGAAGATCATGAAAATCATTTTGAGTTTCTTAAAGAGAATGCACACTTCTTTCATATGAGCTTATTGAAGAAAATGAGGAGAAAATGATAAAGGCAACAGAAGGAGACATGGTCAGAGTAGGAATAATAAGGAAGTTATTTCCTGTCTGGAGGGGTATCAAATAAAAAGAAAAGCTTCAGTTTCTATTTTGACTAGTTGTCTCCTGCATGAAGCACAACTTCCAAACTGGGACAGTGCTGGGAAATCTCACTGGCCTTCTGTGTGGTTCATCCTGTGGGCCTCTTTTCTAGCTCAGATCTGCTTCAGAGGTGCCTCCCTTTGTCACTCTTCCTGATCTTTTTAATTTTCCGAGCTGCCAGAATCCTCCAACTCCTTGCAGTGGAAGAGGACACTATCTTGGTGCTCTTTTTCTTCTTGTCTTACAAAATTTTACACAGGCCCTTTCCATTTTGGAGGGCTTGAGGACTAACCACTTTGCAGAAACAGAGGTGAGAATAGCACTTTCCATCTGGACTGGAATATTCGTTCCCTGAGTTTGACTATTTTTTCCTAACTCTAGTTATTTCCTTTACCATATCCAGGAGTATCTTTGGCACCAGTACCTGGAAACTTTATGCTTCCCCACAGGCTGTTTTATAAAAACGTATTAATTAGCTCATTAATTTATTTATACCTTCTAATTCCAAAATCTGGTATCAGGGATGACTCTAGGCCACAGGACATTTAGAGATCTGAAAAGGTGGACTGTGATCCTAACAAGTACCCAAAGTTGGTCTCAGTAAGAGGGCTAACCTGATCTTTCAACACCCCCACAGGTTGGAATGCCCCAGGGCTCAGACCGTGGACCTCTTTTTCTCTCTTTTTACACATTTCTTAAGGAGAGCTCATCCAGTTCCACATCTTTGAATATTACCTGTATATTGTTGCTAACTCCCAAATATATATCTCCAGTCCCCAGTCCCCTGAACTTCAGACTCATTTCTAAGTATCTACTGGATATCTCCACTTGCATGTCCGTAGATAACCTTAAACTTAATATGTCCAAAACCAAACTATCAGTTCCCTGTAGTCTGTATTTGCTGCTTCTCTAACATGTTCCATCTCAGTAAGCCCAGTCCCTCAGGCCAAAAACCCTTGAGTCATTTTCTTATATGCCACATCCAACCTTCAGGAAGTGCTCATGGATACTCTAAAATATATCTCAGATTGTCCACATATCATTTCTTCCAGCATTACCATTCTAGTCCAAGCCATTATCTTCTCTCACCGGGACCACTGTAGTAGCCTCCGAATGGTCTCCTTGCTTTCATTTGTCCACATATCATTTCTTCCAGCATTACCATTCTAGTCCAAGCCATTATCTTCTCTCACCTGGACCACTGTAGTAGCCTCCGAATGGTCTCCTTGCTTTCACTCTTGCTCTCACCCCCCTTTAAAATGTAAGTTAGATTATAATTTTCTGCTGTTTAAAACCCAGTGGTTTCTCATCAACAAGGTCCAACCTAACCTTGCCCTTGACTACCTTTCTGACTTTGTCCTCTGTGAATGTCCCTCTCACTCACTGCCCTCTAGCTACACTAGCCTAGCTTTCTTCAGTAATCCCAGGCACATTCTGACCTCAGAGTTTTTGCATTTGCTGTTCTCTCTTCCTCAAACTCCCTTTCTTCAGATACTTATGTGGCTTGTTTCTTCACTTCATTTGGGTCTATACTCAAATGTCATTTCCTTGAAGTGGCTTCTTTATTTCTTTATTAGTCATCCTGCTTAAAATAACATCCTCCTAAAATCTCCATCCTTACTGTGCTTTATTTTTCTCCCCAGTTCTTATTGCTATCTGACATTGTATTAAAATTATTTGTTTATGTGGATTAAAATTGTTTGCGTCCACACTCAAATGCAAGGTCCATGAGGGCAGGGTGGGCAAGAGCATTGTCTTTCTTGTTCACTGCTGTAATCTGAGCACAAGAACAGTGCCTGGCTCATACAATATACTAAATATATATTTGTGGGATGAATGAGTGAATTTATGAATCAGTGGCTGCACCTATCCTTTAAGAAAGATTCTGAAGCAGTGCCCATGCTCACTGAGCAGGATCCATAGTCCCCAAACTGGGGCACTGTTCTAGTGCTCAGGATACAGTAGTGAAAAAACCAGACAATGCTCTTGCCCTTCCTCCCCATAATGTAGATCAGTCATCTAACTGATATGTGCATGCTTTCCTCCTTCTCCATGATACTTTTCCTTTCAAGACTGGGGCACTGTTCTAGTGCTCAGGATACAGTAGTGAAAAAACCAGACAATGCTCTTGCCCGTCCTCCCCATAATGTAGATCAGTCATCTAACTGATATGTGCGTGCTTTCCTCCTTCTCCATGATACTTTTCCTTTCAAATCCTTTCCAGCTGCTGTTCCCTCTTTTACCTACTCCCACAGATGGCTCCTTCCTTCTTCATCCCACAAAAGTGGTCTTTTAGAATTAATTTTCTAACATAACAAAGGCTCATATATGGAAAAAGCAGTTTCTATTAGGAGAGGAGTATTATGATATGATAGTGGTGGTGAGGACAGAAAATGAGGAAAAAGAAATTAGAGGGTTGGACAAATTAAATTCCAAAGTTCTGAAGGAACTTGCACATATCTTGGAGAAAAAATCCTTGTGAAATCATAGCAAATGGGAAAGGTGGCAAAAGATTATACTTTTTACTAGTTAAAACTCAGCTAGAGTCTGGTGTTCTATGTCTAATATTGTGTCCAACCTGGATACAAGGTTTTTAAAAAGAGAAAAGAATGTATTTAGACATGGCAGACAGTGTGGTGTGGACACATCATATGAGTAATGGTTGAAAAAAAAATTATAATTGCAAATACTGTGTGCCACATATTATTCTAAAAGCTGTTTGTAAAAAGTTATTTAATACTCATCCTATGAAATGGATACTATCATGTCTATTTTCACATGAGGAGATGAAGGTACAGAGAGGTTAAGTAACTCCCTCAATGTCACACAGTTAGTAAGAGAGAGAACCAATGCTGATTTTATAGTCTGTGTTTAACCACTTTAAATATTTGAAGAGGGTGCTATTGAAGTAAAACTGGGGCTGCTGTGGAAGTTCTAAGAAGGTAGCTTTAGCCTTAACCTCAAGCTGAAGAGTCACCAACTCCTTCTCAGTCCCCCCTGTCTATGCAGTATGTACTTATATAGTATGACTGGAAACAGCACCTTACTACAACTGTTTGCTTGTATCTCTGCCTCTCTCTATTAACCGATACTTAATCTATTTTAAGGATTATATTAGATTCATTTTGGAGCCATTAAATTTAGTGCTTGGCATACAATCAACATTCTGTTTTTATTGAATGAAAAAATGAATGAGTGATCTGTAAATTCATTAGAACTGTTCCATGGTGGAATAGCTTTCTCAGGAGGTAGTAAGCTCCCAGTCACTGGCAGTCTTCAAGCACAGGCTGGAAGCTTGAAGGGATGCTACAGAAGGAACATGTGAAAGTGGGAGATTAGACCAAGTTTTCCTCTAACTATGAAAGTACCTGATTCTCTGATGAGTTAGTTATGATTCTTTCTCCAAACATTCATTGAGTGCCTACTTTGTAGCTGGCATCGTTCCAGGCATTGAAGATAGAAAGAAAAGTATGGCCTAACCAATATCTATAAGGAGCTAGTAGTTGATGGATAATTAGGAAAAGAGGTGCTTAAGAGTATAGGTGTGAAGTTTTAATAGGTAAAAAAAAAAAATAGAAAAGAACAGATTTTAGAGATGTTTTGAATAAAGGAGGAACGGGAGGAAAGGGAGAACTAGATGTGAAAGAGGAGCCTAAAATTGCCTGAGAAGGGAGAATTTGGGGAGTGAACCATACAACCACATGCTATTTTGTTCTGGGGGAATTTCCCAAAAGGGAAATATCAGTATTTGCCATCAAGGTGTGTTGCAGGGCTGGATATAATTCAGTAATGATTAATTAATTTGTGAAGTATTTTGAAATTCTTGGAACAAATGTGTCTTCTCATATTAGTCTCCAAAACCTATAAAGATGTTTAAGTCCCCCCGCAAACCCCCCCTGACCCATTTAGAGGCATTATCATAAATGGAACAAGTCCATAAAGTCAAGTGAAAGTAAGCTTTTTGGTGACCAGGACAAGGATTCTAATAATATATACAAAGGGACCCTTCAGATTCTTTTCTGATTCCTGTGCCTGGTTTGTGTTAGGCAGTGGGGATATAGTGGTCTTTCTTTATATTACCCTGGTGCCTCATGCTGCTCGTCTTTCACACAAGTCCAAATCTGTCTTAACGCAGAATCATCCTCTCTAGCTGGGACATGATGCCTAGGTGGGTGGGGGATTCCCCTGTTTTGTTTAAAATCATAGTTGTCTTTGGGTTTGGCTAGCATGTTCCTGATTAGTTTACTGACAATTGGTTTTTTCCTTCTTATACCATATGCTATTCCATGATTCATCAGCTTTGAGTCTGTTGCCTTGAAGGTGAAACAATTTCTTCCAATGTTGATACTTCATAAGCTCATAGATAACAAGCATACACATATGCATAGTCCTTTCAGTTTTAAACATTTGGAGATGAATGAATTAGGCTGCCACAAATGGAAAGCAGTATAAAATTATAACAGTGCTATCCAATCATCTTTTGTTGGGTGATTGTGTGAACACTGATATTGATAAAGCCTGGATGCATTACTGTATTTCTTTATCTTTCCTTATGAAATTGTTTCTGGTGAGTGTTATTTATTTATTACTTTAAAAATTTAACATTTTACTTAATTGCCTTCATGTACATGTACTTTAATATTTTAGACTGACAATATCTTTATTGTTAGAAGTAGGGTTTAAATTCCAAAGAAATCATAACATGTTTATATTGTGATGGTGGCATCTCTTCTCTATTTAATGTGTAGCAATGACTACTCCAACTTCAAGAAATATTCTTTTAGTTTCTGATATATAATCTTTCAAAATATTTTAATAGAATATGTTACATTTTCTGAATGTAAAAACAAAGCAATTATTTCTGCCTAGATACTTTCTCATTATTTAGGAGATTAGACTTCTAATAAGCATGGACTAAATTAAGTTTCTGCATATAGCTTTAATCAATGCACTTATTGCATTCCATCATTTAGCCACCTGTCTGTTTTCACTCAGAATGTCAGTGATTGTTTTTAAATAAAGAAAAACCCTTTGTAATTTCATGGTGTTGGTGCATCTGTAAATATTTGCATAAATTGTACATTTGGAAAGAGATTTTTAAAAGATTCTAGTTCTCAGCATGTCTTCTTTCCCCTCTTCCCCCTTTACCTTGTTTTAGCTCCTCTTTGGTTCAGGTGTGTTGGTGTCACTAAGCATTTCTGGGCCGCAGCTGGAGAAAGTGGTGATTGACAGAAGCCTGGTGGGGAAGCTCATCTCAGACACCATCAGTGATGGTAATTACCCCCATGTGCAAATCAATTGCCTACATTAACAGTAGGGCAGGAGAAATAGTGTGTCAACAGGTAGACTAATTATTACCACTGGGGACTTGCAAACACAACAAGTAATTGCTTGTAATAGCATACTTACAACCCCTGGGACCAATACAAGTTTCAGCTAATATTTAATACCAAAGTTTTTATCTTACCAAGTGTTAGGCTCATATTCTGAGTATTTTTCACTCTTTCTTTAAAAAAAATGGACATATTTTCAAAATAGGGTTATTTTTCATTCTCTTAAAATTAGTACTCTATTATTGACATTTCGAATATTTTTTTTATTGCCAAATGAATTTTGAGTAAATAACACAAATATGTCAACACAGCCACCAGTAAAAAAATTGGTACTTCAGCTCTTAAAGGAAGATTCTTTGTTACTAAGTCTATGAATCCTAACTTTTGAGAGATTTTGAGCTATATTTTCTAAACATCAAAAATCAATGTCAAACATACTGGATAAATCTGGTTCTGTTAAGTGACACTACAATCAATATATAATGGGTGCAAAGTACATAAAAATATTTAAAGCCAATATTTGAATAGGAAGTATAGTGACATTTACTGAGCTATAAGGCTCTATGCTGGGTGCCAACCTACCTATTTCATTTAATTGAAGAAAACAGTCTTATAAGGTATATTTATTTTCATTTTTATTGATAAGGAAACTGGTGCCGAGCTACTACGTAACGTGCCCAGGGTCATATAGCTGGAAAGTGACAGAGCTGAGACTTGAACACAGGTTCTGGCTGCAAAACCCATTTTCTTTCCACTGTACTAGGCTGGCTCTTAAATTTTTAATGTTATGTTCTTTCATTCAAGGTAAAAAGGTCTAGAAACAGATTGCATTATCAGAAAGATTGAAAATGGTTAGTATTGTAAATTGAATAATCAAAGGAAAGTATGGTATAGAGAAAAGAACAGAGGTGAGAAAAAAGAAACCTTCTGTCCACTGTGTGTTCTCACTAGCTACATCTGAATAAATCAGATATAATCGCATCATCTTAAAGAAAACCACTCTGCAGGATGGCTATAATTAACAACATTACTGATAATAACAAGCTGGGAGTAGGATTATGAGCATGCTATTTCCACTTCCTTATAAGGGCATGGTGCAAAGGAACCTTCCCTATGGAAGAGATTGCGTTTTCATATGTCTAATAATTGATCCCTTCATTGACACTGCAAGTAAAATAGTGGCTGTGATGATTTTGTCATATTGATGCTCCTCTGTAAGAATTAAAAGAAGACTTCCACACTATTCATGTGTCTGAGTTATCTTTTTCCACGAGTTTATTTTATTTGTAACCCAAATAATACACTCTCATGGGACCATCATAATAATATGATTTCTTGGCAGTTCTCCAGGTTCTCCTATAATTGTGTAGATCCACTATTGGTCACTGCTTGCACAGCCAGGGGTATGGAAGTAAGGAAAAATGTATAAAACATTCTATAATTTCTTTATCCAAGGAACAATACAGAACATTTCTCAAATTTCTATTTGTGCTTTTATTAATAATAATTTTATATAACGTTAATGGCTCTTTATGTAACCCTGGATATTAATTTTCTAAGTACTTGTTTGCTTTAGGAATAAAGCCATAAAAATGTTTTGCTAATCTTCATTATTATTTATGTAATATACATATTGGGCATAATGTGCTTTATTTCATTCAGCTTGTGTGCCCTCAAAAGAAGGTTTATTAATGAAAATTTTTTAAATAAAAAAAAAGAGATTGGTGGAGAACACTGATCAGTATCCCCTCATAAGTCCACTTTATGGGCTGGCCAGTCAGCTCATTTGGTAGAGCATAGTGTTGATAAATCCACTTTATTCTCAGATGGTTTATATCATATAAACTTAGGATTAAAGTCTAAGCACAAATAAAAGTAAATGTTTTCATCTCTACATCCTAGTGTGAAATAGTCTTTCTTTTATGCTTTTTTTTTTTTTTCTCCTTATATAAACTTAGGATTAAAGTCTAAGCACAAATAAAAGTAAATGTTTTCATCTCTACATCCTGGTGTGAAATAGTCTTTCTTTTATGCTTTTTTTTTTTTTTCTCCTTTTATGCTTTTCTAACCCTGATTCCAAATGTATATCTCATTTGGTGGTTGTCCCCTAACATCAGTGTATGTTGAAATAGTCACAGGAAGAAAAGAAAAATGTCAAATCCACGAGTGATTAGATTGATTATTGTTTATTCCTAATATCTTCAATATCCTTGTAAAATATCATTATGATATTTAGGAGACTTTAGCTATTTCAGTTAATGTTTATCATCTGAAAATAGCTTTTCGTAATATTTCAGTGGAAAAAATATTAATTTATTGTATTATTCTAACTTGGTATTTTCAAATTATGTTTTTTAGCTCTTCTCACTGATAGTTTTATCATCTTATCATTTTTGGCACAAAACAAACTATGTTTTATTCAATTTACCAAGAAGATGGATTCTCCTGATATAAACAAAAGACTGGAAAAACTCTCAGCCTTGGATTATAAGGTAAAGATTTCAATTTATGTAGTCATATCACTAATTATTAAGATATACTAGAGTATCACAAGTTGATTTTATTTTCATTATTCTTGAACATTTCTGGATTTCACAAAAACCAGAATTATTATAGGATTAAGCTTGATTCACTACAAACAGTGGCCATCCTAAGTTTTCTTTTTTACTTTCACTATGGGGGTCTAACAATGGTATGTTTGGAGCAATTTATATAGTACTTATGGAAGTCAAAGACAGATAATAGAGGCAAGTTACGTTTTTGAAAATGGTCTTCTTGCTAGTGGTAGGATATACACCATTCTCATTTTCCTGTAAGACCCATATCTTTCCAGGCTAGGATAGCTGCTGTGGTTTCCACTTCACAAGCAAGGAAAGAAGGAAGAAGGCACTTTCAAAGGTTAATAGAAAAGTGTAATAAACAAGGAGTGGGTCCCTGCCCCCCCCCAACTATAACTGGAATAAATGCAAAAAGAAATCTCCTTCGTGTGTTAGTATCTCTTCCTTCACTAACTCCAAGTAATTTGTTTCCTTGTGTTAGGGACTTTATATCTGTTAAGGCAGGATTTTTATTTTAAATTGTGTGTCTAAGTTTTGCCACTTACATTTAACTGCTGGGAAGGCACACTCTGCTAGGATGAGTATCTAATACATTTTCCAGGCTGTTTCAGTTCAAGGCCTCTTTTCAACAATGACTTGTGTTTGCAAGATTGATCCAGCCTCTGTGACGTGGATTTGAGACAGTTCACTGGGAACAGAACTGATATATGGCTTCCTTAGGAAAGATGCACACTTATGCCATACCTACAGTATCTATAGCAAGGGCAAAGATTTTTAGAAGCCACCTCTGTGGCTTGAAATCTGTGCACGTTTTTGGGAAAGTAGCCTTTAACCTTTTGACCTTTGGGATTATTACTTATTATGACTGAGGTGGTAGTGTTGTGGGGAAGATTGAGTTTTATTTAATAGAAACATCTATTTTTATAAAAATGATTCTTAACACAGAGTGAAATATATTAAATAAGTATATTTTTCATCGTGGCAATAAACTGCAATCTGGTTTTGTTTGCCAGCTTTGTGGAGCTTCTATAAAACTTTATGTAATATTGATTATCTTTAACTGGAAATTAGTTGTACTCATGTATTATATTTGGCTAGTCAAAAAAAAAATGGTGTTAGCATTCGTAGGGAGATATTATTTTCTAGAATGCCTTACTGTAGATTTATTTTAAGTAATGTCTGTTTACTAATATTGGTCCTTAAAATGCACCAATATGCATTAACTCAAACCATTTAAGATAAGTGTCATTAATGCTATTAGATAAAATTTTGTATGACTATTTCTTCATCTTAAGTATGATGGATAGTTTGGTTAAAACTCTTCTCAGCTGAAGGATAGTAGCTATTTGTTAATGAGAGCAGAGAGAAACTGTAAGGATATCATCTTTTTTTATGAAAAGATGCTAATGCTATTAGATAAAATTTTGTATGACTATTTCTTCATCTTAAGTATGATGGATAGTTTGTTTAAAACTCTTCTCAGCTGAAGGATAGTAGCTATTTGTTAATGAGAGCAGAGAGAAACTGTAAGGATATCATCTTTTTTTATGAAAAGATGTGAAAAATAGACCTAGTATATGGCTCTTTATATGTTAATTAAAGGAATTACTTATTCGCTTACTCTTTCTGCCTTTGGATTTGGGAAATTAGGAATAAGAGCATGCCATATTATTTCTGTACATTAGAGAAGTTATCTGTTTTCTTTTGAAAAGCCCATGAATTTCATTTCCTGATTCAGTATTTAAAAATATAGATATTTAATACTTAGAACTGCCATTTGTTCATAAGGATATTTTAAGAAACTTGTTCATTTTACTTGCCCTCTTGTTGATCATGACAGAATACTGACACCCTTAAAATTCAGAAGAAACATGAGATTTCACATAACTTAAGTGATTTGCATTATGTGAGAACTGAAAATGCCAATCGCTCATTTTAACTTAATTTCCTCATCTAGAAATTTGTAAGTAACATGCTTACATGGCAAGTCAGACATCAAAATAATGTATGTATATTTTTAAATACTTAGCAATTCCATTGTGGTATTTCAAATAAGAAGAAAATAAAAATAATGATATTGAAAGCTTAAATATAAGAATTGAAATTATGCACTTAAAAGCATAAAGTACGTCTGTGTTGTCTGTCATTGCCCATTTGGATTTTAAAACAAGGAAGTGATATAGAGTATTATAATTCTTTCCTTTACAACTGTACCATAATTTAATTCTTTCTGATTGAAATAATTTTGGCAAAGAAAATTGCAGGATAAATATCCTGAAATTATTGACCTCTAAGGAGTTTTCCTGTATACATTTAAAAAATCCAGTTCAATTTATTTAACAGTGAAGGGACAAGGAGTTAAATGTTTACCATGAGAGAACAACACTGGTAATTACTTTGATTTCAGTTCCTTTTGATGTGCATGCAGAGGATGAAGAGGTCAATAATATTATGGCCATGCAAATAGAAAAGGGTTCCTTTTGACCATATTGAAAAAAAAATAGCAGAGGATTATTAAAGCATTAACCTTGATTTTAATGGCCTTGGTTGAGTGGTGAGATCACAATTTGGATGAGCCTGATTATTTACTAAATACAATACATAAATGCAACGGGTTCTTAACACCCATTGCACTCTGGCATTATCGCATTACTGCCATCCTTTGTTGCCTTGCAGACAGGAATATGAAAGCAATCTGTCATGTAGTGAGACTGGCTCCAGAAGCATTTCTCTGATAAGAAGACCCCCTGCCCTTTGCTAGTGTCTGGTCCAGTAGGCTTAGCCATGCGCTTAATCCCCAGAAAGTGGTTCGATTATTGCTGACCAGCAATGGCAAGATAGTTTTTTTTTTTTCCCTTCCAAGCTATCAACCTTCCATTAATTCCTTAAGCAGAAATACAGTGCAATCTATATTTCCTTGGCATGTGTCACCCAGATGGTGTCGTGCTTATGTTTTCAAATAACCATGTTCCAAAATAACATAGTTTGAATAATAAATTCTATAAATCCTTCCTAAGAAAAAGAAGCATAATTCTCAGAAGCTGCATAAACTTTTACGCATGATGCTGTGGCTTATCCATATTATGCAGAATATATATGTACGTTTCATATATTCTTTAAAGAGATATTTGCCTCAAGTTGTTTTTCCTTTTATTGTTGTCAATCATTGTTAATGTGTTATGTCTTAAACAGTAGTCAGACACTCTTGGTCAGCAGTACTGAACTTGTCATTTAATATAGCCGGTCTTAAATCCTATGTGTAGGTCGATCTGTCAAGCAACCATGACTGTACATTTTGGTATTGATTGGAATTGCTACATCCAGTTCCTCTCTAACTCACATTTCTCCTTTTCCTTTCCTCTGCTAAAAAAGGGGAGAATTTTGAACATATGTCTTTTTTATATATGTGTCAAAAGAATTTGGTAAATTCTGACACCTTCTTAGCACGTTTAACATGCGTATTTACTTGCATGTATCTACATTTACAGATGCTTTAATTTTTGTTATACTTTGAGGATTTTTTCATCTTTTAAAAGAAATATTTCTTGTATGTTTTTTTAACCATTAGATTTCCTATTATGACATACCTGGCCCAGTACACAGGACAGCAGAGCGTCATCTAGCTATCAATTGTGTTCAGGATATAGTCGTTTGCTGGTGGCCGCTGGTCAGTGATGATGCTTGGCCCTGGGCCCCCATTTCTTCTGAGAAGGACAGAGCCAATCTGCTGCTCCTGGGTTATGCTCAAGGAAGACTGGAGGTAAATCTAAAACAAATATACGTTCTAATGAAGGGCAAATAAAATAGGATTATTAGTTTTCTATTCTGAAATAAATGTGAATACTTTAAATCTATAATTCAAAAAAGGAAATTACATATGAGATTCTAAAACATATCTTATCTAGAGGATACCCAGACAATTCCAGGGCTGGCTGGAATAGTGTAGTGATTAAGAGTACAGGTTTCTGGTTCAAATCCTAGCTCTGTTGCTACCTAGTTCTCTGTCCTTTAGCAAGTTACTAACCTCTTTGTGCTATAATTTCATTACTTGAAAAATAGAGTTAATTAAGATAAGCAAGTTAATACATGCATTTAGAGTGATACCTACATATAGTAAACTCTCAATCACTGTTCACTATTGTGATTCTTGTTATTATTATTAGTACTATCACGACTCTGTGCTCATGATTTCATGCCTGTGAAAGCTGTTACTAATTACCCTCTCCAAACTTCAATTAGTCAATTAACAAACATTTGTCAAATGCCTATTCTGTGCAAGACCTTGCAGTGTCAAACCATAGCTGGGTCAAGAATATGTCAGGAGGGCTGTAGAGCAGTGGCCTTCTCACTTCAGTACCCTGTCTCCGACAGGAACACCAAAAGGGTTACTCTACGAAATGATGACAGTATCCTCGCTGTAGTTTTTCCTGACAGTGGTTTGATCATTCATTCATGTATGTGAACATATGTGCAGTTTCAGTTTGTACCAGTATTTTGAGTACAAAATTCCTTGGTTTTCTTTCTTACAACTTAAAAAACAGAGCTCCCCCGCCTTTTTAAGTTTTTACCTTGGCAAAATAGTATTTTCCTATATTTTCCTCTAAATCTATTACCTTTTAGACTTTAAGGAATATTTCCCAGAATTAGTATTCTGAGATAAAATGAACAAGTCGAGGTTCCTATGTACCTCTTCTGGTTTAATAAATTTTCAGGCTGTCTTTTAAGACTGAGTCCTAATGTTTTATGTATGTATGTATGTATGTCTTCCTTAAGAATTCTCTCAGTCTCCGTAGATTTTTTTAGTTTCTCTTTTCTGGGGCTTTTCCAGTTCTGTTGCAGTGACTAAAATCACCTGTAGTGCTTTAGATGTGGATTTTGTGAGGCTAAGGAAGTGCTCTGTTCCTACTCACTTCCTGTTTATGCCCACCATTTTATTGATCTTGGGTCCAGAAGCTCATCGAGTAAAAGACTTCATCAAAATGACTTAATGTAATTAAGCTAATTAGAATTTTATTAATTATTCTGT
This sequence comes from Galeopterus variegatus, assembly GCF_000696425.1. NCBI lineage: Eukaryota > Metazoa > Chordata > Mammalia > Dermoptera > Cynocephalidae > Galeopterus > Galeopterus variegatus. Next base: position 40,975 of record NW_007736180.1, on the reverse strand, counting down.
CTTATAATAAAAGTAAAAATAATTAAATCAGCTTTTAGTCATTTTACAAATTACCTTTATTTGAAACTAGTCCATTATATATATGAAATTAGGACTGTCCTGAAGGGACTACATACCTCGTTGCCTGGTGTTATCTAGATCGTGGACTTTGGTGTTGAACAAATCTGGGTTGCCTGTTGGTTGGACCATGTACTAACTGTGTGACCTTAATCAAGTTTACTCCCTCTAAGCTCTGGCTGCTGCTAGCTGATTCTGTGTTCTGTGGCTTTGGGTAGATCACCTACCCTGCATGTACTAACTGTGTGACCTTAATCAAGTTTACTCCCTCTAAGCTCTGGCTGCTGCTAGCTAATTCTGTGTTCTGTGGCTTTGGGTAGATCACCTACCCTGTTTGGTTTTAGTCTTATTTTTAAAATGATGGATTTAAACCAAATAAGTCACCTTCAAAACCCTGACAGCTCTAAAAAGTGCTTATCTGGATTCTGAAGTACAGATTTGATTTAGCTATTCCCCACTCAAATGTCTTCAGTAGATGCTAAAACCAAACTCAGCCTCAGCACTGAAAAGCCCACCCTGATTGGCTTTAATGCAATTTTCCAATGTTACTTGCTTATATAAACCTATGTTCTAGTCAAATGAATTTACTCACTGCCTCATTATTTTCAATCTCCTGCATTTACATATTAATGGTATTTCTACTGAAATAGCCATGTCATTCAGCAACTATTGAGCATGACCATTGAGTAAGCACTGTATTTCATACCAGAGGATATGAATAAATGTCTATCCCTGCCTACAAGGATCTTAGTGTCTACCAGTGAGAGACAAATACTCATATGAAAATGTGTTGCAAGTGAATTAAAATATTAATGGTGCTGTAAATAGAGTATGTGTAAGCTGTAGTGGGAGCCAGTGGGGCGTGATTGATTCTACTTAGATGTTAACGAGGATTCACAATGTGCTCAGTTGTACACAATTTTACTTTCTTTCATTGTCCTTTCTAGATATGATGTCAAGGTTGTACTAGCCCTATTGAGTGATTTGGCTAGCTTTTTCTTCTTCTATTCTCTGAAACAATAACAAGAGGAATTACTTGATACTTGAAGGTTTGATAAAACTTACCTATAAAACTGCCTGTTTAGAAAACTAGAAGTGGAAAAGGGGAGGGAGGGGGAAAGGACGGGGGTGCTAATGAGGAATTGGTCAAGGGACACAAAGAATGATTGCATATTGTAATGATGAATAAGCTAACTATACTGATCTAACCACCACACATTCTACACAATTATTGAAAATCAACGTTGTACCCCACATGTATGCCTAATAAAAAATAAATAAATAAAATAATAAATAAATAATAAATAAAACTGTCTGGATATGGTGTCTTTCAAGGAAGGTAGATTTTTTCATTACTCATTCCATTTTTAAGGGGTTGTTTTTTGAGAATTCTATTTTTTCCTCGAGTTGTTTCCCATAATTTGGATTTCTAGTAAATTATCCCTTTTATGTATTTGAATATTTTCTCAGAAAGTTGTGTATTTGCACATGATTTTTTTATTAACCACTGATTGCATAATGTCTCCCTTTTCAGTCCTAATATATTAATATATATTAGTCAAGAGCTTTTGTTTTAGGGTTTGGCTCTTTCAGTTATTCTATCTAAATTAACCTGTTGGAAAAATTTGTTAAGATTTCTTTTTTCACAGCCACTTGTGAAATTCAGTATGCAAAAGGTGAATATCTTTTGGAAAAAATGTCTAGGGAGGTCATTGTTTTTCTTTTTTTGGGTTTGAAAACATAATCCTTTAGTGAAATGTAGAAAATTTTTAGAATATCATTAACGAAAATCACCAGTCTATTAAAGTATTATTCAGGAATATCCTTTAAAAAATTTTTTTATTAGCAGCCAAAGGACTTCTTGAGCCAGTCTTCAGAATAAAGATATAATATGCTCTTAAACCCTGAAATTCAAACTAAAAAAATAACAACCTTGTAGACAAGAAATTTATCTTTGGATCTATTAAGCTACAGAATTTTTAAAAAGCATTTCCCATCTAGGTTCAATCAGAAAAGATAATGAGCTTTTATTTGGACAGTGGCAGGATCCTAGAGCAGGATCTTTGGCAACACATTACAATCACCTGCAGAGCTTTTAAAAAGGGGCCCACCCAGACCAGTTACATCAGAATCTCTGAGGGGATGAGGCATCAGTAATCTTTTACGGGTTCTCTAGGTGCATCCAAGTTGAGAGTCACTTCTTTACAGCAAATTTTTAAAAAATGTTTTAAAGCAATCTTTTTTTATAACAGACTGTGGAAAGGATAAAGCCCACACATGGAACCAAGTGAGTTTTAGCAGTAGATCCTAAGTAGAAAATTGGCTTACCAAGCAGCTAAAAAAAGAAAGAAAGAAAGAAAGAAAGAAAACAAAGGAAACAGAAATAATCTCTCTGTGACTGAATTATCTCTCTTTCAGAAAAGAAACATTCTAAAATTTGTTTTATGGATGTTAGAAAAATGCTGGTCTAATTTCACACCACAGAGCTCTAAACAACAATCTGTATCTTAATTAGAAGCACAGAGCAGAGAGTTATGTAGTCCAAGAAAAAAATTTCTTTTGAAAAATATGCCATAGATAGTGCAGAAAAAGAAAATTTTATTAGTAAATTAAAAAATATATTTTAATGGTGTATGTATAGATTATCATATATAAATATGATAGATGTTTTCATTTACATTTCCACATAGTCTTTATTCTTCCTTTTGGAAAGTTATTACCATCTCCCTAGAACTATTTTATTCATTCTCTTTGTCAATAATGTGATGACAACTATTTATTCTTCCCTTACTTTTGTATTTAAACAGATATTTTAACTGTTTAGATTCGATAATGCACTCTGACTATAATGTTAATTTCATGATATCTTATTCAGAAAAGATCACCCAAACTTGTTTACCAAATTAGTCAAAAACACATAAGCAGAGCTATTAAACCATAAAACCTGTTGTCAGGGCTAGGGAAATGTAACATCACAAAGACAGTATTTCCCATAAGAATTTAAAACTCTTTTTGCAGTGTTTCTTAGGTGTAGTAACTGATGGGAAAGTAATAATGTGATCAAGTATTAATATAGTAAAATTTGACAAAAGAGGCATACAGAAAAGCATTCAGCTGAAAAGCCAAGATAAGTTTAAGAAATATTTATTCCAAAGAAATACATGTGCTGTGCTAGCTCTCAGCCAAATGACAAAGACATTCTATTTTAGGAATGCTGATTTTTTTTTTTTTAATTCTATATTATAAAATAAGAAATACATAAAGAAAACCACACAAAATAAATGTATAGTTTAATGAGCCATTATAAGAGAAACACCCCTGGAACTTCCACCCAAGTCAAGAAATAGAACTTTACAGGTACCCAGAAGTACCTCCATGTGCTCTGTCACAGTCTTAACCCCTTCCCTGTCCCCAAAATAACCACTGTTGTTACTTTTATTCACATTCGTGTATACCCATACAGGATTGTGGTTTTTTTGTATTTTTAAAAATTTTAACATTTACTTATACATTTTTGTGGGGTACAGTGTGTTCAATACATGCATATACTACACTATTATTCACTTAGGGTAGATAGCATTATTTCGTACCCATTAGTCTACCAGTTCTCCTACCCTGCACCCCTCCTTCCCTTGCAGCTTCTGGTAACTATTATTCTACTCTCTACTTCTATGAGAACCACTTTTTTGTTGTTGTATTTTTTTTTTAGATTCCACATGGGTGAGATCATGTGGCGTTTGTCTCTGTGCCTGACTTACTTCACTTAACATGGTGTTTTCCAGTTCCATCCCTATTGCTGCAAATGATAGGATATCATTTCTTTTTATAGTTGCATAGTATTCCATTGTGTATATACACCACACTTTTTTTATCCATTCATTTGTTGATGGGCACTTAGATTGATTCTGTCTCTTGGCTATTGTGAATATCATTATGATGAACATGGGATGGCGGGTGGTCTTTTTGATATAATGATTTTGTTTCCTATGGGTATATACCCAGTAGTGGGATAGCTGGGTGATAAGGTAGGTCTATTTCTAGTTCTCTGAGAAACCTCCATACTGTTTTCCACAGTGGCTGTACCAATTTACATTCCCACCAACAATGTGGAAGGGTTCCCTTTTCTCTTTATCCTTGCCAGCATTTGTTATTTTTCTGTCTTGTTGATAATAGCCATTCTAACTGGAATTAGATGATATCTTATTGTGGTTTTTAATATGCATTTTCCTGATGATTAGTGATTTTGAGCATGTTTTTTCATGTGCTTTTTGGCCATTTGTATGTCTTTTTTTGAGAAATGTCTGCTCAGGGTGTTTGCCCATTTTTTAATTGGGATGCCAAAATAGATTTTATCACTTAAGTGCATATCCCTAGAAACCATAATTTGATATTATCTGTTCACAACATTTTAATGTATATCTTAAATCTCTTTAAACCTACAAGTTCCCCATCCATCCCTTTCTTTTCATTAAGATTTATCTGTTGAAACTGTGGTGTCCCACAGTCTGGATTTTGTTGTTTGCATATTCATGGCGTGGTTCAATGTGTTTCTGTGTCCTTTGGAAATTCTGCACGTTAGTAGTCAGTTTTGGCAAACTGTATGGGGTTGTATGTTCTTCAATCAGTCAGCATATAATTTCAGGTTCTCTCTCTTTCTTTTCTCTTTTCTCTCTCTCTCTCTCTCTTTCTCTCTCGGTTGTTTCTCTTTTTTGATGTTAGCAGCAAATGATGTTCAGAACCTACTTCATTAGGGTTGCAAGATGGTAATATTCTAACCATATTATTTCTTTTTCATTTATTACTTGGGATACTTTAATAAAGAGACACTTTTACTCAACTCCTATTTCTTTTCCCAATGGTTATATTCATGAGCAGGGTAAATGTCTTTTTCTTTTCTACTTACTGGTTTTCAAGATAATAAATTGATCATTTTAAAAATAGAAGTATTAATGCATGAATTTAAGCATATTCAATTTGATGAGTTTCATAAATTGTAATTGTTATTCTTTGAAAGATGTTTGTCCTATCTTTGGCCAATGGGAGCCTCTTCAAGTTGGCTCCTCTTTTTGTCATGACCTCGGCAGTCCTTGGTAGCTTCCCTACTATCTGGCATGACAATATATTCCATGCTCATCTTATACGTTTCCTGCCCCAGACCTGGAATTAGTCATTTCTTTAAGACACTACGGTTTTTTTAAAAATGGAAAATAGTATTTTAAGCCCATGTCAAGATGTTAGGAAAATTGAGTGGTTGTTTTTGGGTTGGTCATTGTTTCTAGGTTTCTTTAGTAGAGAGAGTTAGAGATTTTATACTACATATTCATATTCAGGACTACAGGGTTTTAAATTTAACCTCCTCTGTTTTACATTTCTATCTCCTGTCTTTTTTTTTTTTTTTTTTTTTTTTTTTTTTTTTTTTT